>NC_089824.1:145539996-145839996 GCF_035046505.1 Tiliqua scincoides
GTCCATGTTGTTGTACTGGTTCCTAGACTGACAGTGCATTCTCATGCACGTTTGTTTGAGCTGGTGTGAGACTGAACTGTGAATTAGAACCTCTCTGGTATGAATCTCACTTCTCCTACAAACTCACTAGGTGTCCTTTCTGTCAGCTCCTGTTGCAACATGGAGCTAATAATAAGGTTGGCCCTCTGCATTATGGGGGTTTCGTTCCTGGAGCCCATGAGGATGCTGAAAACAGGTGATAATGACATCTGTGGTCCAACCACTGGATGTTGACTGTAAGTGCCTTCCAGTCACACCTGGCAGTGTTCTGAAGTGCAGGGAGGTCACACATAACTGCCCTGCACCTCAGAAGACCTGCTGGAGTCTTCTGTCAGGAACCTCTAGTTATTGCTAAACCAACACCTCAAAAGACCTCCCCACACCTCAGAAGACTTCTCACCATCACACCAGATGCAACTTCTGGTTGGTCCGTGAGATCCTCTGTGGGCCCTCCTAATGTGGATTTGGAATCTGTGTTGGGTCAAATCCGCAGGTTCCAAATCCACGGGCGAGGAGGGCCCACTATACGTACCTTACAGAACTGTCGTAAAGACTACATTCAGGTAATACATGCGAAGCATTTTGCTTAACCAAAAAGCACTGTATAATTATTATTATGCTCAAGACATTCAGAGCATTCAGGTATTAAAGATAAAGCCTACAAGGCCTCCGGTTATGTAAGCCAGCTCCCCCCATTGCTGCTTCCCCTTCCCATTTCACAGTGGTCAACTGTGTGGGTAAGGGCAGGACCACTGGGGAGGGCTAGTGGGAAAAGCTCCCCAGGGTGGTCAGAACCTGAACTTTTTCAGTCAAAATAAAAAAGAAAGAAGTTTATCGAGAGCATTCCAGGAAAACTTGTCAAATTTGAGGCAATTACAATGCAAGCAACGGGGGGAGCTCGTCCATAATAATCACAAGACGATTCTGAACTGCAAATGCTGATATAAGAAGCAAATATTAATGCTGATTACTGATGCAGCCTGGAAACTCATTTGTGTGTGCAAAGCAGAGAGAACATTTTGTACCCAATAATCTTGGTTACCATAAAGGCTGATCTCAAGCAGCCTACCAAAAATTGACGTACAAAAGATATAAAGCTGAATAGTCATTAGACAATAGCATGCAGTCTGGCAAAAGAAAATCCTAATCTTATTACTTGCTTTAAGACTGGATTTTCACAAAAATTTGATAGTAATTATGTGTTAACAAAAAGAAAAAAGAAAGAAAAGGCAAACCCCTGGTTGTTTTGTCATATTGTCTTCATCCAGAGATTGTAGAAATCTAGACTCTAGGATTAAAAGGGGGAAAGAAAGGAAATAAAACTTCTAAATAAGCAAAAATAAATACTGAATACAGGTGAATAAAAATATGTGAAAGAATGAAGAACCAAAATTACGTATATAGTTGTGGGACCAATCCTATTGGTGCTGTACATTAGCAGACTCCAAGGTTCAGCGGCATACTGCGTAGTCCATAATCACAGCAGCATCTCTGCCAATCTACAGAGGCCTGGTGCCAGTGCAAGGCCCAGGAGGCCATGTGCCATCAACAGTGACCCACAGATCAGCTGCTGACAGACCCTGTCTGGTGGAAACCCCGGCTGACACACCCGGGCCACTTTCGAGGCAGATTAGGAGTGGGTAGGGGCAGATCAGGTTGGGATCTGCTGGATCCTATGCCTGCACTCTGGCCTGGACATGCCCCTAGAAGTCTCCTCAAGGCTATGCCAGCAAGAGAGCTGGTGTAGATTTGATGAGTCCTATGGGAATCAGGCTGTAGCAAAGGAAGTAATTAACACTTTACTTATCTCTCCCTGCTAGCCTGGTCCCCTGCCAGCCCACAGGATGCAGCGGACACTGCATTGGCAGCCCTGCACCCTGCAGGTTGGCCAAGGATAGGAGTGGATTGTGCGGTGGTTCTCACACATTTAGCACCAGGATTCACCAGGACAGAATGAGAACCTGTCGGGACCCACCGGAAGTGATGTCATGACCGGAAGTGACATCATCAAGCAGGAAAATTTTTAACTATCCTAGGCTGCAATCCTACTCACAGTCCCACAGATACCCAGGAGTAAGTTTCCTTTACTATCATTGTTAAAAGAATACACATAGTAGTTTGTAAAAAGTACAGGTCTATAACATTTCCCCAAATGCAGTCATACATCATGGGAGCATCAAGTCTAACATATTAAAAATAAAATATTGAAATGAATGGGAACCTGAAATTGTCTCACGACCCACCTAGTGGGCCCCGACCCACAGTTTGAGAAACACTGGTATAAAAGGCAGGATAAAATGCAATGACATAGATGGGTTCCATGGCATGCTTTGTAACATATAACTCTAATTAAAAGGTTTGTGAAAAGGTACTGATATTTGTATTTCAGTACCTCAGATAATCAGACCCTCAAACAGACAGAATGGAGATTTGCCACTAAAAATGGATGACCCATTTCAAGCTACTTAATAGCGCATGACAATGGTGTCATGCACGTTTCTTTCAAATTCTCTGGTCACCCTTAGATTTCCCTTTCTTTCTGGTCTTTTAAAAGGTTGGATTTATTTCAAACCAAAACATGTTTCTGCAAATCTATGAGTTTCTTGTTGGCAGGTAAGTAAAATTGCCAGATAGCCACCAACAGATGTTTTTTAGAATCACAGATAGAGCAGAAGACTTCACCTGTGATTTTAAAATGAGTCTCCGGGTTGCTGCCCGGCAGCTCCCTGGCTCAGCCTTTATCCATCTTTCCTGGCATTGAGCAATGTCCACATTATGGAACTGAAGTGGGAAGCACATCGGAATTAGGACTCAGATAATCAGTCACATTACAGCATGTCACTAGTAAAAAGCAAATGGATTCAAGTTGTATCACACCAATGTTTTCTTATAGGATAGGGAATTGTTTTAGGAGAAAATTCCTGAGGGTTGCCAGCAACTAATCTGTACCACATAGTACAATAATAGAAAGCAAAGTAAAATATACTAGGGGCTAAACTAAGTCCATTGTGGAATTACTTGGAACAAAATTCTGTTGCTCACAGTGGGCCGTCTTCCAGGCAACCATGTATAGGATTGCTCCACATGATGGAAATGTGATTAAACTCAGAAAATGCAGAACACCAGATGATAAACCTCCTTATAGCTTCATAATCAGTCTAGCACTTGATGCCCTCACTATTATTCCATCTTTTCTCTTCCCCCCCAACAGAGTTGAAGTACTGAGAGAGTCAGTCAAATGTTGCTTTCCTCCCTTGAGCTACCTTGAAGGACACTCTAGTCAACCACTCCCTCCCCTCCACACTTCTCTTTCATTTAGAACCCAAAGAGTGGGAAGATGTGGGCACTTAGCACCCCTATCAGTCTGTCACCTCTGGTGACCACCTCAGGCTCTGCCCCATTGAAGGGGGGGAGAAGGAAATGTCATTAATCTTCAAAATCTCACCTCCAAAATCAGCAACAACTGCATGGCCATCTTCATACAGGAGAATATTGTGACTGTAAGAAACATAATTTTTAGATCAGATCATTAGATCATTTTTAGATGCTACCCTGACTAGAACAGATTATGCAATATGATTGGCAAGTCAGGGCTGTTGCCTCTGCTCTCGTATACTATCCCTAAAATGATTTTATTTTAGGGACGCACCCTTTACCCAGGCCTCACAGTTATGATTATTACTGGAAAATAGTTCAATATCAAAAAATGGGAAGGGAAAAAATCTTGACAGATAGTCAGCTCAAATGTCAGAGTCATTCTCTAATTAGTAGTAGAACAAGTGCATTTCCTAATTAGTGGAAGATCATCTGTAACAGGTTTATTAATTATGTGACAGCATTACCTAGAAGGAATGAAGATGATGACATTTGGGACTGAACCCAGTGATAACCTTTCAATAAAATCAGAAGGCCTGATTATCCTCTCCGTTCAGCGCCACTCAGCTAAAGTGGGCCACTCCTAATTTACAATGGCATAAATGAGCATAGGAATGGGCCCATGGAATCCAGCTGTGAGCAGACTACTGCCAGCAACTGTAAAAGCCTTTGTAAGGAGAAGGGTATTTTGGACTGATCTCAAAAGACTAATTTCCGTTTGAAGACTTGATTTAATTTGACAGACTATCACCCTTCGTTCCTCTGATTTTGTTCACTTCCCTTTCTATTTTGCATAAGAATGCTTGTAGCCTCATAAGGGATTTACATGAATGCTATCTCTTCAGTATCTGAGGTGATCTTTGTAATCATCTCATTGTTAGACCCCTACAGAGACAGCCCTTTAGTACAGATTTGGCTCATAGTGGTGGTAGAAACCTTCACCATTATATGTACAGAAATGCTTTAAAACTCAGGATGGTTTGGCAGAGAGTGGCAAGAGAGCTCAGGGCATGTTGTATTTGTTTGCTAGACTTCTATGTTGTGCTCCCCATGAGAAGAGGCCCAAATCTCTCTAGTGCCAGAAAAACAGTCATGTCAACAGATTTTGTACCAGTGACCTGAGGGTTGTCATGTGAAATGGTGGTGGCAGGTTTCAACCATTTAGCACTATCCAAAGAAGACTTTGACAAGAAGTCTTACTCCTGCTACTGAAAATTGCCTCCACCTTCTTTTCTACTCCTCACCCTTCCCTAAATTGCACAGGACGGTTCTGGCTGTAAGATTCCAACCCCAACACAGAAGAACTTTCCAGACTTTCCAGCCATTTTATATTTGTACCCATTGACACATTCGTGCTATGTTACTCAAAAGTACAGATGCTTTAACTGAACTGTAGGGTAAATCTATAAAACAGACAAAAGAGCTTGACTAGGACTTGAACGATGTTTCTCAGATGCTTCGATAGCTTCCACACAGCTGGGCTCTCCTGAGCCCTTCCTTTTCTTTCAACACATGGTCCCTCTTTTTACTTCTTTTTCTTCTCCATTCTCTGAGGTAATGTTCTCCATCTGCGACATAAAGTGTGAAGTGGCTCTTGATGTGTCCGCATATAGAGAAAGCCACCAAATGTGCCATTTAGAGAGGGCAAGGAAAGTGTCTCCCACTCCTCACTCTCCATATGACACTGGGATTGTTCTTCAGCAACCCCTACACATCTGTGGCTGCTGTTGCAAGGTCTATAGAAAAGCAACCACATCAAATGCTCTTAAAATAAACACACTGCTTAAAAAAATTAGTACTGAATGCATATCCAAAAGTAGGACCTCCAACTTAGCCACAAGTCTTCACTCTCTGCCACCCCTTGCTACCTTTGCACTTTCCCAGTACTGAAGCCAGAAATGGCACCCCTGCCACCTGGAATCTGTTTGATGGTCCAGATGTGTCTCTGACTTGCTGCTGTTGCCGAGAGTGTTGTCATGCTCATTACTCTTAACTCCTAGCTATGTTTTCTGTACTTTTCATTTCTCTTTTCTTTGTGCCTGTTTCTTGTGTGTTCTTCCTCAAGACTTTTCAACGTTAGATCTTGCTTTTTCCTTGATCACACATTCTGTTTACTCCCTTTCCTGTTAATTGGATGGACAGCTTGACATGTCGCAGATACTTTAACTGAGCTGAGAGTCAGGTTTCTATATTTGATGGAGTGGGATTTCTGGTACTGTTACTCAAGCTGAGTGCTATGCTGGCCACAGCATCGGTGTGCTGTCCATTTTTCTCAGAGCCTTTCTTAAATAGAGATTTTATTATTTTAAAATGTGAAGCTTTGCCATTGACCTTTTGTAATAGCAAGGGGTAGCTCCGAGCTACGGTATCTTGCTATGTGCTTTCTTCCAAAGATACTGTCCCCTAAAGGCACACTGTGCTACCTGTCTGCCATACTGAGAAAATTAGGTATCCAATGATGTGGGATCACTTAGTGATGCACTACTGGAAGTGATTAACCTGCATGATTGGAGAGGCATAGCCCCTGGCACATCTGGAAGCATTCCAAGGGTTAACTATGCTGGGGTAATTAGGCTTCATTTTTAATCTCATCACATCATTAAATCCATCAGTTTACAAACACATCTGCTCGATACGAAATTGCTCAAAACCAGACAAAATACAGGTGATACTATTAGTGGTGTGGCAATAGCATCATGGCCTTCTCAATCTAGAAACGCAATCATCTAAGGGCTGGTTAAATGTTAACATCCTGATGTGAGCATCACTGTGAGCTCTTTCCCACTGAGAGTGCATCACATAGAAGCAATGTTTAAAATGCACCTTATCTTGCCCATCACTCAGTCACATGGGCTTTTGCATGCCAGGGAAGGTACAGGTGAGCATAAGTTTCACACTTTTAGGTGACACATGGGGTAAGGGAGATATAAAACTTTGTATTTGCATTATACTATGGAGTTATACAATGAGGAAAAGCTTTTTAATGATGTTCACAAAGGAGTAGTTACTGATAACCAGTGCTTTTTAATTAGTAGTACAACTAGTACTACTAATGGTGTTCCACAATGTGGCAGGTGATATTGGGCCCCAATGCCAGTGCCACATGGCACTACTAGCTAGTAGTGGAAGTGACTGGGTCAGTGGCACACCAGAGGGAAAGATGTGGTGGTACAGCTGCCTCTCCTTTTGAAAAAGGGCATATTTTGGGGGAAGACAGATGCAGAGTAAAGCCCCAATTGAGGGAGAAGTCACTCAGTCTTGGAAATAGCTGCTGTCTCTTGTGGTAGTGGTGATACTTGTAGAAGATGGTATCTCGAGAAGTAATCCTTGCCAAACAAGGGAGGTGGGTGGGAACTTGGATCTGGGACTCAGACTGGAGTGTAAAAAATCAGGTTTTCTCGACTTGTGGACAACTTGAGTCACGTGCACCAATGACTCAGAGCTGACTCAAGACTTGTGACTTGAATAGACTCAAGACTCACTTGTGTGCATGCATGAGACTCTATTTTGTGTGTGTGCTTGGTTGCTTTTTTTTTTTTGCTGCTTTCATGATTTGACTCGTTTCTAGAAAAGATTCAGACTCAAGTCAAAATGACTTGAAAAACAGTTCCAGACAAGTTGTAATGGCTTCCCATTATGACTCATTTGGGACTCGTCACGGGGGGGCAGAGACTCAGGACTTGACTCAAGACTCAGCGCTGTGACTCTGGCACATCAGTGTAAAATAAGTCCTGACCTAACCAACAGTATGTTTGAAGGCTTCATCATATATGGTGGCATATATAAATGTCTTTTATCAGTTAATGATGCATCGCAAGAAAAAGAGAGACTTCCTTTTATTGATCTAGAAAATACTGCCAGTTCATTTAATTGGATGGCTATGAGACAGAGAGGGAGAAAATAATTTCCTTTTTTCTAGTCTCTTCACACTGTTCAAAACTCTTGTTATGATTTTCATCATAACAGAAAAAGTCTCCCTTTCTTAAGACTTTTCGTAAGATCCAGAGTCTACATATTTGTATTGCTCTTTTCGGATCCTTCTTCAGACTATGATATCTTTTTCTGAGGTAGAAAAATCAGAAGTTCTAAGTGTGGTTGTACCCTAGACCATCATCATCCTGTCCAGTCTGGGATCACAGAATAGGGGGAATCCATTTCCTCTTTTGCTGTTTAGAACATCAACAAGAACATACACTGAGCTGGCATAGTATAGAACTGTAGAGACTGAGCTGTGTATTAACCCTATTTGTTCCCCTCTTTCTTTTGGCTTGGCCCCATCTTTTAATCATGCATCAAATTATTTTTATACATTAACCAACCCGTTACATAGGCGAGCCTTTATGTTAGCTCGTTTTAACATTTTCCCCTCGGCAGTTCATTCTGGCCGTTTTTTTAACATTCCACAGGAGAAAAGGCTCTGTCTCTTTTGTCACGAGTCGCCTGATTTTTTGTTTCATATACTCTTTCTTTGTCCAGTACACCTTGACATTCGTAATCATTACCTAAATTCTTGGATTTCCTCTGACCTAACCCCTTCTGATATTACTCTCTCCAGGTTCATGAGTGATGTTTGTGACTCTTTAACTGCAGCTGTTGCTGCTTATTTATCTGAGATTCTTAAAATCACGTTGTCAGAATTTAAATAATTCTGGTATTTTGTTTTAAATTGTTGGGTTGTTGTGCAAATTGTTATGACAATTGTAAAGTATAAGTGTTAATTGTGTTGTGTTGATATGCCAATAAAGGTTTCAGAAAGAAAGAAAGAAGAAGACTGAGCTGTGTGACACAGGGCTTCCCTGGTCTGAATCTTGCCTCTTTTGTGAAATTTCTATGTGCCTTCAGCGCCTCAGTCTCAGCTCTCTAGCTGCAATATGGGGATAAAAGTGTTTATATAACTTACTGGATCGTTTTAAGGATGACATCAAGGTAATACACATGAAACACTTTACAAACTCAGAAAGTGCCACAGAAATGCTAAGTACAATTGCATACATTAAGGTAAAAATCTCACTTCAGGCCTGCAGACCAGTAATAAGCAGTACAAGATACAGTATTTATAAAAGCTCATTAGCCAGAGTGAGAGTAGGGGGAAAAATGATATCAATGAAATCTCTGAAACCATAGCAACAAGAAATCAGTGATAAAGGTAAAGGATGGCAGAACCATAACTTTTCCTATGTCTGTTAGTCGAGGTGTATTTAAGGCTTACTGCTAAATCTAGTGGATTTGTCCTGTAACTACTGGGACTGAAGAGGTGAATTATGAGATTTGTGTTGTGGTTAAGCCCATTTATTGAGGGTAATGTGAGCAAAATGCTTTCCCTTACATTCAGTTTGCTCAGCACTGGGGAATGCAACAGGGGAAGTGATAATACCTGGGAATAAATTTAACTCTGCGCATTCATGCCACTGATAATAGCATTCCTCCTAAGAGGCTCACAAGTCTTAGGAAATAAGCTATACAAAGTAAACGTCTGCCGCCCCTCCCTCTCATAACAGCATTGTGTCTTGGCACAGGGAGGCCAGAGGGATGAAGAGTACAGCAGCCACACAAATGTATAGCGGAATTTATTGAATCAAAAACAAAGAAGAGTCTTGTAGCACAATAGAGAGACCGATTTATTTCAGCATCAGCTTTTGTGGATCAGCCACCCACTTCATCAGATGCATGATTATGTGCTGAAAATGTGAGTTTTTAAGGTCAGCAAGGTCCTTTGTTGTTGCTGCGACAACAGACTGAGAGACCAATCCTGTGCATGTTTACTCAGATGTAAGTCCCATTATATTCAATCGGGCTTTCTCCCAGGTAAACATGAATAGGATTTCAGCCTGAGGCTACAATCTTATCCACATGTACCTGGGTGTAAGCCCCACTGACTATCATGAGACATAGTTCTGATTAGACATACATAGGACTGGGCTGCAAGGCAGTTGTTCCCAAACTTACTAGGGTCCTGGAGCCCCTACAGCCTTTCTTCCTGGCTCATCCAGGCACTGCCATCTTGGATCTCATGAGATCCAAGATGGCACTGCCCAAATCTCAAGGAATTTTGCGAAATCCAAAATGGCGGCACCTGGAAGAACAGGTAGGAGGGGCCACCTGGGACATCCAGTGGCACATCCGTGAGTGCATCGTGATAAATACTGAACTAAGAGGCAACAAAACAGGCATGACATTAAATGTGTGGTTGTCATTTTTTTTATGCCCTCAAGCCTTTCTCCCTCCATCAATTACAAATGTTTCCATTCATATGACATTCAGTATTGGATTATCTGGTAACTCTCTGATCATGAACCATCAAATCACGAGCCATTTATTGATGTGTTTTTCTATGTATACCGCTTCGTGAAGGACTTTTTTTTGAAAAGTAGTGTATAAATATTAATAAAAATAAACCTGTTGTTAGCTAAATTAGCACTTCATCACACATGCCATTGAGAGGCACATTTTTAAGCTCTAGAATGCAATGATCTTAGTGGAAGCAAAACAGTGAAGGTGCGATGCTCAATTACATGCAGACATTGCACACAGAAAGATATACATGGAAAAGTAGACACACGTGTAATAAGAAAGGCAAACAGTTATTCACTCCAGCAGAACACACCAAGTAGAAATATAATGAACAACCCTAACATGACTTTCTGGATTTCATATCAAATAATCCTGGCAACCATATTTCGGTGATGGTGCTCAGAACTCTCTGTTTGAGTTCTCTAGTACTCTAGCACTCAGCAATACAGTTCTCAGGGTTCATTGAAAGAGGAATGACTGTTAATCCTGTTGAAGAGCCAAATCCTATCCAGCCTTCCAGTGCTGATGCAGCTGTGCCAATGGGGTGTGCACTGCATCCTGCAATGGGGGGGGGGAGGTAAAAAAGAGGCCTCCTCAAAGGTAAGGTAATAATTTTAATAAAATAATTTTTAACATAGAAATACAGAAATGAAGATTAAAATTTATCCTTTCTTTGCAAAAAAAAAAAAATTTCAAATCTGCCTCTTTGCCTGAGCTCCCACCATAGATCACATGGTTGAACTGGGAGGGGAAGGGCTGTCAAGAAGAAGTGGCAGGAAGAGAAAGGGTTCCACCTGTTCCACTCCTTCTGAATTTGAATTCAGCACCCAGGCCACTTCTTTGCAAATGTTCAGTGGTAGCCCACATTCAAAGGGCGCAATCCTAACCAACTTTCCAGCATTGACATAGCTGTGCAGATGTGGTGTGCACTGCATCCTGGAGTGGGAGGTAGTCAAGGGGGAACTCCTCAAGGTAAGGGAATGTTTGTTACCTTACCTTGGGCTTGCACTGCAGCTAGGTCAGTGCTGGAATATTGGTTAGGATTGCACCCTAAGACACAAAACTCCTGCCACAATTTCCAGCTTGGTTGTTAAATTTCAGCAAAGGAATACACCACCCATTTTGAAATAAGCTGCCTTTTTGTTTGGACTGTGTTCTCTTCCCTAGTTATTATTTTAGTGCTTCGTTTCTGAGTATATATATGTGTCAAGAGATAGCAATGAAAGGTCCAGACCAAACAATATACTTTTGATATAGCATAATTGATTCCCAGAGAGACCCTGGATTTTGCCTCGATGACTAATGCTGCACCACAGGTCAGGACTGGATCTGCAAAGAATATTGATTCTTTGCCAGTTTGCACTCATCTTGCTGTATGGTTGGCACAGTCAAGTTTCATTGTATTGAAGAGAACTAAACTTGTCTGCAAAATTGAAAAGGGAAAAAACGTTAACTGTGCTTCCAATCTGCGATTTATCCAGATCATTTTTTGGTGTGTTATCTCAGACCACTTAAACTTCCAAGGTCAGCATTCTCAATGCAATAACAATCACTCATATCTGAAGCTACTGAAGAGGCAGAGAGAGTTTGGGCAGAAAGGGGGAAATGAGAGTAAGTAAAGCAGAGGCGAAAGGTCTAGAGAGGTTAAAAGTATAGAAACCAGGGCATTCAGATGTATCTACTTTCCTGTTGAAAAGCTGCCAGGGAACTGGTACATTTCAGCATCAAATGGAAGAATGATCCACTTGCATTTTCTGTGTGAGAAGCTGTTATTTATCCAGAACAAGCCTTTCTGTGGTTCAGCACAACAGTCTCATATTTGGCAACTCTGCAACACAAGGCTGGGTTAACCCTATCTCTAGCAAACAGAAGCATCAAGGATGCACCTCCTGAGCCGCCAACGGTTTAAACCTGCGAGCATCAGAGGATATGTTGAAAAGTGTTGCTTTTTAAAAAAAGACAAAAAAGGCAAAGGAAATCACCATGGCTTAGGGATATTTGTCTCGCTCAGCCACATGGAACTGAGATTTGTAACCTCTTCAAAAATACATATAGAAACTTCAGGAGAAGGAACTCCTGCTGCAACGTCTGGCACAAGGTTCATACCCACAGTCCTTTGTGCTTTCTTTCCCTTTGCATTTTCAAGTGATTAAAGGATCTGAGGCTACACCTGAGGCTTCTCTTCTTCGACTGAAGAGTGATGAAACTGGAGGCTGAAGGGGAGGAGGTTGTGTCTCCGTCCACTTTAAAGCCAATCTTTTCACAAGTTTTGTCTTCCCCTTTACTCCTTACTCTAGATATAAGCCTGTTTCGCTTCTGTCCCTGGAAATTCAGGACATTTTTGAACTTTATCAAGGATGATATTTTGCAACCTTGGACATCAACTAGTGAAAAAATACACTCTAAAGAAATGAAAAGGCCCACACCTCAAAACCAAGATTAAAATGGAAAATCATTGATCAATGATGGAAGCCTCTAGATCATCCTCCCTTAGAGCTGCCTGTCATGATAGCAGTAGCATTGCTGGGGGGGGGGGCGGAATACCATGCTGTGTAAGTGGGCCCTCCCATTCACCATCGGAGCCATTCAAAGCAGTGATAGCAGTGTGCAGGAGATGCCATTTGGTTCCGTGAGAGCCTACATTGCTGTTGCTGCCCAGAATGGCTCCAGTGGCAAGCGGGAAGGACCACGTACACGGCACATTGCAGTGCCTCGTGTATTGTTTTGTCCTCCCTCTTACTACACTACTGCATGACAGCTATACTGACCAATAAGAAAACACAAGGAAGTGAAGTGAAAATGCTTTGCCACTAAGGGAAATGAAATGTGGTACTGGCTTTGATTCAAGTATATAATCCTGGCCAGAAAACTAGCAATACTGTTAATCATCAAGAGAGAGAAACTGATTCTTGCTCCGGCTCCCTCTCTCACTCCCAAAGAGGTTATTGATGGTGTAACTGGGACTACATATGTACAGCTCAGTGACTGAACCTAGTTTTGTAGCATCAGGAATTGTGTATAAGTCCCTGTATATTGGATCAGGGATGCCTATGCATCCAGGGGTGCTTATGCAGATAAGCCTGGGGAGGAACAACATATGAACGTACCAGAGTAATGGATATAGCTGGAGGGTATGCCCTCCCAAACCTGATACTAAAAAGACAAGACTTTTGCTTCACAGCAGACTAAAAGCTGATATGCCTAATGCACAGCTTGTATATTTTGAAACATATTTCACTAAAATCATTGTGTAGGCTGAATGACTACCTGAAGATAAAAGTAAAGATCCATCAAATTAAGGAAATGCAGGTATTCTATGGAATCCATTTTAGTTCACTGGAAAATATATGCATCCTATTTGCTAGGGAGTTCATTGTACACCAGGGGTCAGCAACCTAGAACCCACAGAATGGACTTGGCCTGCTACCTGAAATCATCCAGCCCAGATGATTAAAGAGGGGAGTAGTGAGAGGCTCAGATGAAGCTTGCTGGCACCGCTGGAGAGAGGAAACGAGAGAATGCAAAGGCAATGCTTTAGTCAGGGAAAATTCTGGAGTGATTTTCTATTGCTGCTTTTGCAGTGGTGGCAGCCTTCCTCACCTCCATCACTTCCTCCTCCCTGGGACCGCTGAGCAACTGTCAAGGTGAAGGCACTTCTTATGATGACTCCAGAGTTCCCTTTGCTGGAATGAACCCACCAAGTGGCTAAAGGAGGGACCGGGGATGGGAACTGGTCCTCACTATTTCTCACACACACAGGGACCCAGCACAGAGATTTGCACCAGGGCTCTCAGTGGTGCCACCACTAATTGGCAATATGTATTTTGTTATTTAGCTGTATAATTGTGTGATTAATTTGCCTTCAAACAACCTTGGAGTCCCTTATAAAAACCGAGACAACAAAGATTGCCAGAACAAAATACGATTGACCAAAACAATTAATGGAACTGTATTGAAATACTCATTTTGAATTATTGTTTCTTGGTATTATCTGGTGTGTAGGAAACGGTCGAACCACTGGTTCATCTAGCTCAGAATTTTCTTTTCTGGCTAGAAGTGGCTCTTCAGGGTTCCTCATAGAGTTTTTTTCTTGCCTTTCTTGGAGATACCAGGGATTCAACCAAGACCTGACCTGAGCCCTTCCTTCATTACTGAGGAGGTGTGTATCCTTACTGCCTGTGGGGTGCACATACTCCCCCCCATATGCCATTTCTTCCTTTTCACAAGGCATGTTCATCTCACGCCTTCTTTGAAGCCTACTAGAGGCAGATTTGGAATTCTCCAATCTGCCCCTTTCAGATGCCTTCAGAAGTATTTGGGACTAGCACGTTGTTCCCATGATGGCACCGACCTGTCCTCTAATCCAACACATGAAGCAAATACAGGTGTCCGCCACTTAACAACCTTCTGCTTAATGATGGACCACATATATGATGGTGGTCAAGCACAACAAAGAAGCTCTTAATGAGGCGGTCAGGACACCCATAGCCTGCAGCAGAGTGTCTGTTTACACAACAAAGGGGCCCTTCATGCGAAGAAGAGGCAATCTATCTTCAGTAGCCTGTACAGCCAGCTAGTTTCTTGCAGGGAGCTTCTGTTTATGCAACAAAGGCACTAGATTGGGCTGAATGTTCACTTAACAACCTAACTGCACAACAAAGGGCATTGGAGAACGTATCCCTGTCAAGTGGCGCACATCTGTATTTCAATCTAATTCAACATCGGTGCGCCCATGCTGATTGATTCTGAGACCTCCTATATGCAAGGCTTATGCTCAATCCCCAGGCTGCTACAGCTTCCCTCCTGCTCTACCACTGACCTAACAGACCCTCCTCAATGGTGTGCTCCCTCTTTCTTTACCTATTTATGGATTTTTTGGGGTTACATGATGCAAAAAGAGGTGGACAAAGCACCCCTCACCCCACAGTATCTGTTATAGTATCTGTAACATTAGTTACAGTTAATGTCTGAGATTATGCTGTGATCATAACTACCTTAATTTGGGGGTTTATTTGAAAATGGTCATCTTCAAATCTATTTCAGATATTTTTCTTTCTTTCATGGTAAAACAGAAGGGCAACTGTGAAACTCATGTTTTGTATTCGACAATCTAGTTTTCACCTTCTTGATTAGACTAACTTCACTTATTGACCAATTTCTAAAGTAGTTTTGGTATGTCTTGAAACTTTCAGCCCATTTCTCAGTCTTTCAAATTGCAAACTGTAGCCATGCTTATTCTGTATACTTAAGTTTTGTCAATACAGTAGGCTACTTCCATTTCCTTCCATCGACATGCCTTGGAACAGTTTTGTTTGTGCTCTCTCTCTCTCTCTCTCTCTCTCTCTCTCTCTCTCTCTCTCACACACACACACACACACACACACACACAGGTCCTGCCTGCTGCATCCATGCAGCTGTTAGATTATAGTCATATTTTTGGATTGATGAGGAATAAATGGAAAAACCAGGAGATAGAAAAACTGGAGAAGGTGGGCTCTTCTAGCCACAACTTATTGCGGAGGTCACCACATAAATATTTGGAGAGAACGTTATGAGAAAGTTTGGGTCACACTAGTAAAAAGATGACCACAGAGAAGGAAAGCAGTGGCGATATTGTTTTACTGCATACTGTAACTAGCTTTTGAAATGAAATTTCTAGAACTCCAGTTAAGAATTGTTAGCATTCTGGTGGTGTCTGCATCTACTGTTTACATTGCACATTGTAGATACTTTTTATTCCACACTTCTCCAGCACTGCTGGGCTTCTTTTGTTCTTGATGAAAAGTATTTTTTCTTTGATCACAATGTTGTTTAACCTTCTAGTAGTGGAACTCTGATGCTCCTGAAGCCAGTAACACAACTCATGTATTTTAGCTTAGGAAATGATTTACAAGCGTTTGACTTTTGTCAATGCTTCTGTCAGATGCTTGAACTCAAACCCCTGAAATTTGCAACACAGCTTTTGGATTTGCTTCTGAAGAAAAAGGGTGGGTGGGTTGATAGATGCACTTTTATCAATCAAAGAACAGATTTACTGCACGAACATGTGACAGAATGTTATTCTTAAATGAACTGCCAGTGTAATTTTTTAGCCCATGAATGGCCACTTTACACAAGATGATCTTCCTACGTAGATATCACTTCCAGCTCTACACTTTGACAGGTCACAAATGCACGCGTGTCTGTTTACCATGATTAGCTACAGCTTCTCACCAGAGATGCATGTGGCAAAGCAAACATGTACTTATCATGTTTGTGATTGCCACACACAACAAAATAGACTTGTCTGTCATGTATAACAAAGTACACACCTGTCTAGGTTTTATCTTACACAGAAATGACCTTGTAGGAGCAAATCTTAGTTTAAATTGTTAGAGGTCACAGCTAATCATCAGGTACAACTCAAGGCCCAAACCTATCCAACTTTCCAGCACTGATGCAACCATGCCAATGGGGTGTGCCCTGCATCCTGTGGTGGTAGTGGGAGTCATGGAGGCTTCTTCAAGGTAAGGGAATGTCTCCTTACATCAGAACTGCATTGTGACTGTATCAGTGCTAGAAAGTTGGTTAGTATTGGCCCCTCAGTCATTTCATTGACAGACTAGTGGTCCAAAGCTATCCAATATAGTCCAGCAGAAGCATCAGGATCCTGGCCAAAGTGCTTGAATCCAGCACGCATCACATGTTGTTCTGTTTGCTGAAGCCACTGGTGAGTGCAATGAAGCCATCAGTGCAGATGCTTGTGGCTGCCCATGCTCACCAGCAGTGAAGTCACAGTCCACTGGCACCAGGAAAGGCAGAGGTGGGGCGAGCAGTGGGAAGGAATGGGAGGAACATGGGTGTTTCTGGTTGGGAAAGGGGGAGGAACCAGGGGTGGAGAGGGGATAGGAGAGTGTGGATCTGGCAGCAATGGTGCATGCCAGATCTCTCCCCCTCTTTTGAAAACCTCCCCGTCCCTTTCCACTCCTTGAACATACAGCACCAAAATGCAGGGCATATGTCTAAAGACTCATAGGCGGCCCAAAGGGCTTACATGGAGGTAAGTACAAATTAGTTTTACTTACCTACTGTTTGCCTTTGGGTGTGTGTGTCCATTCCACCCCCCCCCCCCCATTTAGGATATAGCATGTGCCTTTTTGGCATAGCTGCATTGGTGCTGGTGGTGGGAAGATACAATTTGGCTTGTAGGGCTGCACTTCTATAACCTGGGAATAAGCCCCATTGATCATAGTGGGACTTACTTCTGAGTAGACATACATTGTTCTGCGAGCAGGTAGGTCCATTAGGACTGGGCCATTAGTTACCTGGAAGCAGTAAACCTTAGCAGTACTCTTGCTTCTGTCTCAACCCATATGTTAGCACCGCATGCTACTTAGTATCAGATTAATGTCAATCAATATCAGATTGGGTATTAATACAGATCCTATTTACTGTTGCCTGTCTTCATGTGGTGAAGCATTTGATCGTCCGCTATTTATTTAATCATATGGCAAAATGCATCATCATCATACAAAATTCATACAAATTCATTCAATTCATACAATACATTCATACAATATACATACAAAATTCATATAATATACAAAATACATATATAAAGCACAAACAAGCAACAACAAGGAGTGTAAGAAGACTAGCCTCCTTGTGGTGCACCCCGGGCAACATGACTTGTCACGGCCAAACAGTCTACAGCAGGGGTGCTCAAACTTTCAACTTTAGGGATGCTGAACCTTTAACAAGTGTATAGAAGAGAGAATTTCAGCAGGTGCAACTTGTCATCCCACAGATGACAAGCTGCACCTGCTGAAATTATCTCTCCTACACAATTTTAAAGGTCCAGGATCCCTAAAGTTGAAAGTTTGAGCACCCCTGGTCTACACTCATTGGCTGCTGGACCTACAAGGACCTCCCAGCAAGAAGCAGCAGCATGAACATCATCCTGTGTAAGGAATGTGCAAAAACATTGGTGGAGTGTGAACACAAAGGCAGACTGCCTTTTTCTTTTATTTCAAATGTCCCTAAATTAATTGAAAACATGGCAGCTGCATTCTTTCAGCCAAGATGTAAACTTGGCAGGACTTCACCAGCTGCATGTTCACACTCCACTCTTGATCTCAATTCAGGAAGAAATCTGCATGGGGATATATATGGTTACAATGCTGGAGCTGCATGTTAAGTAGCCCCTCATCTTCCTTTTGGTAGCAAGGGTATTAGTTTGGGGAGCAATTCGAATTCAGAAGGGCAGGAGTAGGTCAGGGTAATTCTTGGCAGCTTTTCTGCTTGTTTTTGAGCTCAACCCTAATGGATAAACAGGAGTCAGCTAAGTTCACAAGCTTTTCCAAATGAGCACAGAGGGGCTTGTTCACCAGAGTTTACGTCTCCGGCAAACAGCTTGATGCCGCTTTTAATAAATTGCATAGAACTTTATTTGAGAAGATCAGAGCTATTTGGTTTCAGAGTTTGACTAATATTCTCTTCAATTACACCTGTCCCCCCACACTCTAATTTGGTGGTTTATAGCATAAGAAATCCATCTAAGTGATAAAATAGCATGCTCCCTCAGCTGTCGATAATAAGATATTCAATACTTTTTTTCTTTTCGTTCAGTGTGAATGTGTATCAACTAATATTTCTGGCAGTCTTCATGAGTGTAGCAAAGTCACTACCCAGCTCTATGAAACTATGCATCAGATATAGTGTGGGTATAGGCAGCCCCCCTATCTGCAGATCTGCTTATCCATGGTTCCCTGCACCCCCTGTACCTATTACCTTTCTTTATGCTCATTACAGTTGCACAAAATGTCTCTTGCTTTAACCAAATGACCAGGCACACAGCCTCTTGCAATTACTGTATGACTCTTGATTTAACAGACAAGCAAGCAGGCAGGCAGGCTAGAAGGGAGAGTGAAAGTCAACTTCCTGCTTCCTTTCAATGTTCACTCTCCCTCCTAGCTTTCCTGCATGCTTATCTGTTAAAGCAAGAAACATCCAGTAATTGCAAGAGGCTGTGTGCCTGCTTGTTTGGTTAAAGCAGGAAACATTTCGTGTGACTGTAATGAACATAAACAAAGGTAATGGGGCACAGGTGGCTGTGGAGATGGGTTCCTCCTATCTGTGGTTTCTGGTATCCACAGGATGGCCAGGAATGAATCCTCTGCGGATGCTGAGGGGTGCCTGTCCTTGCAATCATGATGACTTTTTAACACTTTCTGACACAAGCTGTCAGAAAGTTCTGCTTGTGACTCCTTCTGAACAGCCTGCATTGGCCTGCATTATACAAGGCAAAAGAGGCAGCCTCCCAATATCCACTTCTATGACCTAAGAAGACCAAAAGTTATGGGCAGGTGTTCCAACCTTGATGGAATTTGGAGAGGAGAGTAGCTGTGCACGAAAGGATGATTATACCTGAGCAGTCAGATCTGCCCTTCAGTTGAGACTAGGTCATAGCCTCATCACTCAGAGTTAACAGCCATATGTGCTAGTGAACAGTGAGCCTTATGACTCAAGATGGCAGACATCAATCAGATTTTATTGCAAGGAAGACACGAAGGAATTAGTCACAGGTATTCTTTGCTATTTCAGTTTCTCAATAGTACTGATTCTTGTGGGATTTGCATGCACTGTACCCTGTGCTGGTCACGTCACCATCTATACTTTCAAAATGAGAATGTGGAAAGTGTCAGTACTGGTACTTGACTGGTGGTAGGGCAGGAATTAGCCAGAGCCACTTAATCCTTGGGAGGGTGGATGGCTGTTTGTATTCTATGGATATTTTTCATCAGCTAAGATACTACTGTGCTTATAGAGAAGTTGTCTGAGAGCCAAAGAAGGCTCACCCTGCATATATGGAGTAGGAGTGTTTCCCTTAGGAAAGGCATGTAAGTGAAGGGAATATAGCTGCAAAACTGTCTAGTTACTCAACAATAGAAGTAATTGTAAAGTAGACTTACAGTCTGATACAGCTGTATCTGGCACTGGCAAGCAGTAGGCTAGAGGTCTCCTTGAGGCAAGGGGACATTAAATAACTAGCACAAGTCCAAGCTGTGTTCGGTTTTCGGGTCCAGGATGGAGGGTAGGATTTGGCTTGCACCAGTGCCGCCAATCCTTCCTCCTCTTGGGCCTGACCTGCCCCAACTCCGCCATCCCTACCCCATTACATCTCATTCTCCCCCACCCTACCCCTGTCCCTGGGCTGCCTAGCAGGACTTTACTTGCTCCTTTAGGTGGTCTTTGGGACATGGCTCTGGTGGGACAGTGCAGTCCTTCCAGCCAGCACTTCTAAATGCTACACTATCACAGGGCGCTTTATTGCACTTTTCCTATAGCTAGTGCTGGCACAGTGCTGTGCTGGCACTGCTGTACAATAGAACTGCACCATAAAGAAAAATGCAACCACAGGCTGTAAGGCCCAGGCACAAAACAAAGTACAAGCCGTATGCAAACTGGAAATCATGTCTTGTTCAAAGTGGATCTGGGTGAGGATGCTTAATTGTGACACACAGAGCATCACAATTAAGGGCAAAATGCATGGGATTTTTAGACACACAGAGCATCACAATAAGGAAGCATGGGTGGGAAGTGTAAAAATAAGAATGCCAGTTATGGAAAGCACTGAGGAGAAACAAAGCGTGATACTTTCCACAATGGGCAATGTTGTGGTTGTAGGGCTTGCTGGTGGTGCTGTATACCAGAATCCAATTATGCTTTTTCTTCCTGGGCAGCATTGACAAAGTACTGATAACACACTTATTTTCACCTGGGAAAGATTTAAAAAAGGAATTCTGATGTTGTGTCAATTACATGGCTGCTTGATCATTGAGTCATGAGCACAAAGTATGATTTAGCAGGGCATCACCCAGTGCATTCCAGGGTTCTTTGTGACACACACTGAAGCTGTGTACAGATAATAGCTTTTCAGAACTTTGGAGGCTTAGTAATATATAGTTCAGTGTTTGGTGTGTTACGTCTTTGTATCTGGTTAAATGCATTTTGCAGGGATTTTGAGTCATTTCATGCTGTACCCTTGAGAAGCTAAAACAAGTGATTGTTCTCATGCAGGGATGGTCCAATGAGGAGGCCACTGTTGCAGCTTGCAAGCTGTGGGGAGCAGCAAAAAGACTGGGAGTGCTTTTCATACCAAGTCTGCTGCCACCTCCCTGAATCCTATCATGGATGGAGCTGCTCTGATGAGCTTTTCACTTGGTAAAAGCAAGCAGGCAGCAAGCTTGTCTCCTATCCCTTTACCTTTCTCCTTCACACAGTCCCTTTAAACAAAGCAGGAAGTATGGAACACGTATTCCCAGTGCATTCTGCACATCTTATTTTATTTAAAGGAACCATGGAATGGAGAAAAGTAAGAGGATAGGAGGCAGGCTTGCTGACCTCCAAGCCATGGGGCAGGGGGTGTGCAGCAGAGGTGATGGATCACCTTTGTTTGCTACTGTTATCATGGAACATTTTGGTGTGCCTGTTACAAGCAGCATCTTTCTACCTGCTTCACCACAGAGCAATTTTTGGGAGTTATGTCTAACAATTTGATTTTTTACCCTAACATGTGAACGCATGGGAATGCAGCTATATACCAAAACTGGAATAAGATGCGTTTCCCTTAGGAGTGGACACTGATCACACATCTGATATGGTCTAGTCAATTTTGCATCTGCTTCCAATTCTTTGGAGTTTGACATATTACAAATAGTTCAACAAATGTTGGGACTGCTAAAATGGCATGAACAGGTTTTCCATACATACAATGAAGCCCCCATTTCATGATGGCTAAACAGTTTCAAAGTACCCATTCTGGCTTAGGATTAGTGTCTTGGTAGTAGGGAAAATCACTCCAAGAGTTCCAGAGAAATGACAATCTCTTAAGAATGTGCAAGAATTTTTTTCCCCCTGATTTGGTACTCTTTTCATTTCTGAACCTTGATTCATTCTGTTATCCATTTGTTAAAGATCTTGTTTGTTTCATTACTCATTCATCAAACCTCATTCATATTTATAACTCCTATTTGCTTTTGTAAGGAGAGGGGTTGCCTGATAGTACCAGCAATGAGGGCTTTTCATCTTATTTTATTCTCTAAAAAGCTGCTTTCCTGCAGATTCATTTTTTATGTCCATTATTCCCTGGATATAGTTAGTTTTCAGGCAACATTATGGGGAGGGGGATATTTTTCCTCTGTTGGTCGTATTTGTGTGGTAGTGGCCATTTTCCTCCCCATAATGCCATGGAATGGAAAGTATTGTGGGGGGGAAGGTGGTAGTCACTGGAATGAAGATTGGCTGCCACCACCCCTGCTGTCACACCACAAGGGAAGTTCCTCTCCTTAATGAAAATGAATGGAGCTCTGAAAATGAATGGAGGATTCATTCAATCCTCCATTTGTTACTATAGGCACACATTTTGGAATGAATAAAAAATTCCAACACAATGCACACCTCTATAATCTGTACACAGCTTATGTCCCTGATATCAGACTCAACCACTTCTCCACCAGAAACATCTACCTGGATGTGGCAACTAGCCACACACCAAAAAAACAT
Organism: Tiliqua scincoides; assembly: GCF_035046505.1. Taxonomy (NCBI): domain Eukaryota; kingdom Metazoa; phylum Chordata; class Lepidosauria; order Squamata; family Scincidae; genus Tiliqua; species Tiliqua scincoides. The sequence continues at coordinate 145,562,245 of NC_089824.1, forward strand.
GTGATTTGTCTCTCTGAAATTGGTTGCAGGCATCATTAAGGCATTATAGTGCTGCTGGCAACATGAGACTTGGAAATTTTAGGCCTGGTCAACAGTTCTCATTCTTATATAAGTAAAAATTTGAAGCCTTTTTATGATGAGATAGATAAGGTTAGAGGAAAAAAACATTACTGTTTAATTAAACTATTAACCAGTAGATTAATCAATATGATAATCTTTGTATTGATGAATAATTTCGTTTGGATCAATGTATGTTGTAATCGATGGCCACCACCTTGTGTGTAACCTATGTAGTCCTAACCCTAAGTTTATCCAATTTTCCTTACCTGTATGTATGTATGTGTGTGTGTGTGTGTGTGTGATATATATATATATATATAAGTTCTCATTCTTTATTCTCCCCTGTAGGCTTTAAGTTCTTCTTCTTCAAGACTTCTCCAAGAGGTGATATTTTTTTTTTTCCAATCTACATTGAGTACAGATTCTCCCTGCTTTTTAAAAATGCATTCCCATCTCTCAGGCCCATGATATGTGATGAGCTTATAAACCATAACAGCTCCATTGCTGATCTGTTAGTGTCTATTGACTCAACGATCCATAAAAATCCCTGCAACAGACTTTGATCAGAGGCCCTGAAAGTCCTTTTAGAGTAGTTAAGGCCTCTCACATACATTATGATCATTTGGAAAGGTGTGCTTGGCAATAATGCATCCAGAAGAATTAGCATGCACAGCCTGGAAAGAAGCATAATCGCACCAGTTAACTAAAACAGGATTATAAAGCACCTTTAATCATATTGTCTGCAAACTGCTGTGCTATAGTCTATTTCGTGAAAGAGCATTCACCGGTAGGACAGGTGTCAGGGAGGTGTTTGGCCATCTGCTTCATTTCACTGTTCTTTTAAGATAGCTTTAAAACAGCATCATAAAAGCAGAACCCTAAAAATGTCAGCATTACATCACTCACGTAAAGGGCACATTACGGGACCAGTTTGGCCTTTGACTGAACCCTAATTTGGATTCATCTAAGGGAAGTTGATGCATGGATGCAGAGCCCCATTGATTTCACTGACACCTTACACCAGTGGTTCTCAAACTCTCTGGGAGAATTTGAGAGCCACTAAGTACTTGCGTGGGTGGGGGAGAGGCAGCAGGGGTGGGGGAAGGCAGTGGTGCGATCCCTAAGATTGCACCGCAGGGGCTTGGGTGCACTTACCCAAGCCTCCTGCAGCCTTCCTAGGCTGCGGGGAGCCCAGCACGACCTGCAGCAGGGCTCCCCACAGCAGTGAAAGTAAATGCGGAGCGATCGCGCCCCACTCCACATTTACTTTCACTGCTGTGGGGAGTCCTGCTGCAGGTAAATGCACCCAAGTCCCTGCAGCCCCCCTGGGTGGCGCGATCCTGGGGATCGCGCTGCTGCCTTCTCCCTGCCTCCAGGCTGCCCCCGCCCCTTAAGGGGGCAGAGGCCAGGGCTCACAGGCTGGGGCGTCACAATGCCCCAGTTTGAAAAGCCCTGACTTACACCCAGGCACAGAAGCACTTGGGCGGGGGTGGGGGGAGAATTAGGACCAGAGCTTTACTCAATGACACACTCATGTTTATTCAGCCAATTGTTCAGGTAGAAGCCATCTACAAAATGGGAACTGCCATATATTGCATTGGGCTCCTGTGGCATTTTGACAAGATGAGAAAGAAACTATTTCTGATGTGTAAGGAATGTTGTATGCAACAACAGCCAGACCTGGCCTGAGTCGAAGCACCATTTGATGCAAGCACAAATGCTGTTGCCACCATCATATGCAGGCACATGCTTCTCTCTCCCCCCCCCCCCCCCCCAAATAAAAATCTCATGGAAGTTGGTGATCTGGCCACCTACTTCCTTTCCTTGCTTCTTTCTTGAGTAGTCTCTTTAAACAAAACAGGAAGTGTGCTACACTCTGGTTGCGCTCCCAACATGCCCCTCACTTTTTCTTTTTAAGGGACTGCATGAAGAAGGAGTGAAGCAATGGAGTAGGAAAGCAGTGGATCCATTTAGTGTGGGCTGCAGGGAGTGGTAACAGACTTGGAGTGGAGGATACCCCAAAACTGTCTGCCATTCCCGACAATCTGCTGCAAGCTGCATCATCTGCTTCATAGATGGGCTGGCAACAGCAACAACCCAACTACCTACTCAAGGGCTATTATATAACCTTGTGCTACATAGTGAAACCTGGGAGGAGGTCTACACAGAAGTATGATTTGCATGTAAGTGTGCAGTGTGTGCTGGTGCCTCTCACGGAAACAATTTTATTGTTTAAGTAAACCATATTAAAATACAATATAAGTAGCATTGCTACTTTTAAGATTTGATTCATAAGAACCAGGGATAGAACCCTAACTTTAAAAAAAAATGCTGGAGTTAACATTAAAAAAAAAAGACATTTGACTAAACAAGCACTTGGGAGACTTCTACATGTGTGAGGGAAGAATCATGTAACTAGGAAAGTGCTAAGCATATTATCTACTCAAATTTTAACAAGGAACAGGGTGACCAGATACAAAGGAGGACAGAGTGCCTATACCTTTAACCACTGTGTAGAAGAGGAAATTTTGGCAGGTGCAGTTCAGCCTGGAAGGGTTTAAAAAGCTGCACCTGCCAAATTCCTTCTTCTATACAATGGTTAAAGGTATAGGCACTCTGTCCATTGTATCTGGTCACCCTGCCCAGGAACCATGTCCTCCACAGTTGCAGTCCCACTGAAGTCTATACACATAGAACAAGAAACCAGGACTATTCTGAAGTAAGCTGCTCATGGATTGTAGCCTCAGAAATGCAGCTAAATATCATGCACTCTCTACTCTGCCCAAGGAGAACAAAATTCCAGTGCAGTGCTACTTTGGCCTTGCTTCTTTTGGAGGAGAAATCTCTAAAGATTTATGGTGTCTTTGTAATATTTGGTCTATTTATAAACATGCAAGTTGATAGAGGCAGTGCAGATAAAGGCAAAGAGTATGTGAACTCTCACAAAGCAATACGTTTTCTACTTCAGTGTTTCTCAAACTGTGGGTTGGGACCCACTAGGTGGGTTGTGGGCCAATTTCAGGTGGGTCTCATTCATTTCAATGTGTGTATTAGACTTAGTGCTACCATGGTATGTGACTGGATTTGGGGGAAAAGTTACAGACCTGTACTTTTAACAGGTTACTAAGTATATGCTTTTAACCATGATAGTCAATGGGGCTTACTCCCAGTTAAGTGTGGATAAGATCCTATCAGCAACTGCTTGGTAGAGTTAGGAGAATTCTCCTTAATTTTAAATAAATTTGTTAAATTAAGTTTTAATTTACTTATGACAAAATCCAATAGGGGGGTGTTAAAAATTTCCTGCTTGATGATGTCACCTCTGGCCATTACATCACTTCCAGTTTAATGACATCACTCCCAATGGATCCCAACAAACTGTCATTCTAAAAAGTGGGTCCTGGCGCTAAAAGGTTTGAGAACCACTGTTCTACTTCATCAGATCCCCAGATATAGACACCACTGCAATCTAAGGTTCTCTCTCTCTCTCTCTCTCTCTCTCTGGAGAAGCTCCAACCCTTCTGTTTCTTCACATTCACACCTCACACCTCCTTCTCAGTGGAACAAACCTCTTTCAGCTTTGTTAGATTGTTTACATTCAAAAGTCATTTCCATATATCTCACAGCCTTTAAGTAACATCTACAGGCCCTTAATGTTCTTTTGTGAATTTCAGATACTTATCAAATCCATAGTGATTATGCCCTTTCATCAGCAGGTTTTAACAATCACCAAAGTTTTAACAATACTCTGTTCCCTTATAACAGACTATCCAACAATGCTGAACCTCAAAGTCTGTTTGGTCTGTTCACACATAGTTATTTTGGGTAACCATTTATGACTTCACTCCAGCCTATGAACATGTAAATGAAAACTGAAACAAGTGGAGAGGCAGTCAGCACAACAGCTGCTGGAAAGATTAAAGGTTGATTTACTTGTCTTTCATCCTGTCATAAGAGATCATGAAAACACATCAGGGTTATTATCTTTGGTGGGTGGAGTTCATAGACCCCCAAGGAGAACCAAAGTAATTGATGAGTGACCTGAGAGAGTGAGCAAGGATATGTGGATAACATTCCTCAGGAATTGTTTGCTCCTGTAGACTGACAGCCCAATCCTATCCAATTTTCCAGTGCCAGTGCAGCCGTACCAGTGGGGCGTGCACTGCTTGCTGTGGTGAAGAGGCAGTCACTGAGGCCTCCTCGGTATGGGAACATTTGTTCCCTTTCCTTGGGGCTGCACTGCGGCTGCAACGGTGCTGAAAAGTTGGATAGGATTGGGGCCTGAGATTGTTGTCTCTGGATAACAACGAAAAGGTGAACTCTTGTTCCATGGGATTCTCTCTCTCTCTCATGCACACACACACAAAGATTAATTTATCATATGCTAGATACCTGTGTGTGCATGAATGCTGGAAATGTAAATTAATACATTTTAATATTTATAACATTCTGGAACAGCCCCATTCTATCTCAAGCATTCATAAAAAATAAAAAAAAAGCATTTTCATTGAACTAAAGTAACCACTGGATGAGTACCATGGCACAACTTGTTGCCAAGTCCAAATCTATAACCTAAGCTTCAGCATCATGAGCAGTCTCCAGTTTGTGTGATGGTTGCTATGGCAGCAAGAGGTGGAAAATTTTTAAAAAGGTGAGAACCAATGAGAATAGCAAAAAGTTACTCTGAGATGGTGTGGACGATGTTTTGGGTCATATGTGGAGACAGCATGATCTCCCTTCCCCCTTAAGAAGAATCAACAGTCCCAAATGACGTGGGGTCAGTAAGCCATCCTTAGTGAGGCTGGCTGTTTCCTCTTCTCAGGAGATACCATCGGGAGATGCAGCATACTGCAACAGGCACTGTTTCTTCCAAAAACTGCCCCAGGTATGTGAATGCTTCTCTTCTTGAACAGTTTGGTTAGGGCTCTTGCTACCATATTACAAGGTACATTAACAGAACATTTCTGTAGTGACCTTTTCCAACTGATATTGTTCCAGGTGCATTTCAGGTCAGGATAGTGCTTTTTGCCAAGCAGGGAATGCCAAATGCTGGGTTAGCAACTAGTAGCAACAGTGGGTGAACTGATGTTATATTTAGGAGTATAAAACAGGCAGAGAGCCCAAGGACAAGAGTTTACCTGATTAATATATACCTGAAGTAAAATTTTAAAGCACATTTGGCAGTTCCTGCTTGACCAACAGAATTCTGAGCAAAATACAAAGCATTTGAAAAAAAGATGAGTGAAATTTCTTAGAGGGATTTGTTCCACGCATCCCGACCAAGGACATCAACTTGTAAAATAAATGGGAAAAAAGCTTCCAAAATCTCTGCTGGGCTCCTTGTTTATGTGGGCCGACCACTAGAGGGGGATATGACACACCATATGGACTCTATCTCAGCCTTTTTCTTTCATCTGTACTCTGTTATGCTTTTAAGGATATAGATTAGCTATACCCTTCAGTTACATTTTATGAGCTTAATTGAACATGTTCATTCTGGAGAGATAATTCAAATTATATTTACTTTACCAATACTAAGAAGTGCTGGGCAAAGAAGCAGAGCAAACAGTAGCAGGCCTGAGAACTGCCAGTGTAGATAATGATACCATGTTTTTGCCATCTCATTTTATCATTTGCAGCACTGTTATTTTCTGAGAAGGATTTTTTTTAAACACACACACACACACATTTCTCTCACTTGTCAAGCACACAAACTGAAAGGTAATCCCTACAAAAGGTGCTCTGTAGTATGATGGCAATTTCTTTTAAATTTAGAAAAAAGAGTATTTTCAAAAGGGGGGGGAATGTGTGAGACTCTTTCTTTTTGACACTTTCTTAATCCCTATAGGATGCCCACGAGCCCTGAATGAAATCAGTCTATTTGACACTCAGGCTACATGTGCCTGAGGCATTTGGGGCATTTGGTGGGCCGCTGGGGCATTTGGTGGGCCGCTGTGAGATACAGGAAGCTGGACTAGATGGGCCTATGGCCTGATCCAGTGGGGCTGTTCTTATGTTCTTATGTACATCCCTCAAAGACAGAGACAATCTGTGATCACTTACAAGGCGCCACAGATATTCAAGAGCGCAGCAATACTGTAAGTGGGCTTAGAGAACCTGAAAAAGTAAATTAATCTCTTTAGAAGATTTTGCTTTGCCCCATACATCAGTAAGAGTGTTCTGTCTTTTAAATGTGCTCAGAAACTGTATGCTCATGCTGTTGGTCGCCTTTAATATGATGTTTTCTCGTACTCCAGGGCAGAAAATATAGTGGAGAAGGTGGCCACAAACATGGGTGTTCTGCTTACTCCATCTTGAGCTGATTCCTTGGTGCCTAGATCTTGCAGATTAATAACAGAAGTCACAGCAGTAGATTCAATTTTCTGTCAAATGAGCTGAGACACCTTGTCGGGAATAAAGGTTAGAAGCCAGCATAGAGTAGTCATTTCATTTTTATATAACCACTTAAATTACTTGCCGACCACTCAGCATATCACAAAACTTCGGTTTGGAAAAAAAGTATTGTGGGGTGTTTTTTTTTGGCTCTCAGAGTTCAGTGTTTTTGAAGAGGAAGACACTCCAAGGCTTAGGTCTGCAGCAAAATCTGATCTGCAGCAAAATTCTGTCTGATATTCTATAATGAACTTTGGGACTCAGTATGCCATTCGTAGTCACTGGGGTCTTTTCACAGCAATTGCAGTTCAGTTTAGATATTGGTGTTTACTGTGGTGAACACACAAACTGTGAGAAGTCACATCATCAAAGCCACATGCTCATTGGTTACATCAGGGGTGTCAAACATAAGGCCCGGGGGCCGGACACGGCCCCTGGAAGCTTTCTATCTGGCCCTCAAGCTCTCAGCTGCTGAGCAATGCTGAGGTTTTACTGCTGACACGGCAACCCACGTAAAAATTGGCCTTTCCCATATCCTGAAATATGATCAAGATTTGTGTATTCTGTCATTTGCAGCTAATGAGCTTCTTTGTGAGAACAAAGTGCTGATTTCTGGCCATCAGCTGCTTAATGATGTCACTTTCTGCTTAATGATGTCACTTCTGGCCCCCAGCAGCACCCTCAATACTAACTTCAGCCCTCTGTATGAAACAAGTTTGACACCCTGGATTACATGGAAGCAAGTCACAAGTCACATGGTCGTGACTTCCCACTGTGTGTTTATAGGTACACATGTTCCTTTCACATTTTAATAAACACTCATATAGATAGTAAATATGACTGCTATATCACTGGTAAATTGGTCATTTGGACAATGTCAAAAGTCATATCAGAATGCTGACACTCCCAATGAGATGTTTTCGAATGACTCCAAAGAGATATTTTCACAGAGACATAAACAAATGAACGTTGCCTGACAACATTCGTTGACTACCAACATTGACTAGTATATCCCTTGAATTCCACTGGATATTCCCAAAATGGGATTATGAATATCAATATAGGAATGTCAACAGCCACCAGATTAAGAGCATAAGAAGAGCCTTGCTGGATCAGGCCAAGAGCCCATCTAGTCTAGCTTCCTGTTTCTCGCAGTGATCCACCAAATAACCTCTGGGAACACACAAGACAATAAGATAGCTGTTTCCTGTTGCCTTGCATTCAGTATTCAGGGATAGGCTACCTCTAAAATCCAGACAATCATCATGATTTATAATCTGTGATGGACTTTTCCACCATAACTTGCCCAATCCTCTTTTAAAGCCATCTAGGCCAGATGCCATCACATTTTGTGGGAAAGAATTCAACAGTTTAATTATACTCTGAGTGAAGAAGTATTTCTAATTATGCTCTGGGTGAAGAAGTATTTCCTTTCATCTCTTCCGACTCTCCCACCAGTCAATTTTAGTGCATGACCCCTGGTTCTGGTGTTGAGCGAGAGGTAAAAAAACTTTCAGACATTTGATGTAACAAATATATGCTTTCTTCTTTTCTTAGCATTATAATTGCTAATTATTACATTTGTTTCCTGGGCAGAGAGGTTATCATAATACTTGTTCTTTTATTCATAATTCATCCATTTCCATGTCTTCTTTATCTCATTTGAGCATGCATGTTTAGAAATGCTATGCTATATCATTCCCATCTTTGCTATAACTAGCTTCTTGTTTCACTTCATCGCAACTGATACAGATCTTTTGTTGTGCTGTTACAAATGGCTGTGTGTTCCTTTTGGATAGCATGGGGAAAGGTCTTATCTCAGACTTATCTACTCTTATTACAGATATCCAATAAATATAGCAAGAAGGTTTATATGAAAAATAAATGGAAGGGGGACTTTGGTATACAGTTGTCTGAAATATGGTCTAGCATTTGGACAGCAGGGGCTGTATAGAAAGATCTCCTTTAAAATATTCATGGATATCTTACCATTGAGTGAGAGAGCTATAAATCAGTACAAACCTCAACTTTTCACTGTTGGAAAGTATGTAAAACTAATGGTGTTTATATACCATTGCGCCACTTAACGACGGGGATTGCGCCACTTAATGACAGGTGTGTGCCACTTAACAACGAGGATATGTTCTCCAATCTCTGCTGCTATGCGATTAGGTCATTAAGTGAACATTCAATCCAATCTATTGCCTTTGTTGTGTAAATAGACACTCCCTGGAGATAGATTGCCTCTTCTTCGCATTAAGAGCATGTCTGTTGTGTAAACAGACACTCTGCTGCACACTATAGGATACATGATTGCCTCATTAAGAACATCTTTATTGTGCTTTGACCACCATCATATATGCGGTCCATCAAGTGATTGAACCATATACAGTAATTCCCTTGAAGAAGTCATAAGAAGTCAATGAGAATTGATGGCAAAAGTATTGATACAGGCCAATGTTCTAGCTGCATGATAGAACAGTAAGACCCCAAAATTTAATGACATCCACAAAGGTGGAGGAAATTTGGGGTAGAACTAAATAAAATAAAATACATAATGAAAGTCTTTGCAAGATTTTGAACTTGGAAGAGAAAACTAGGCAGAAAAAATTTAGACTTTTCAAACAAAGCAAATTTTTTTTGAATTTTTTTTAACTTTCTGTGTGTGGAACTTTTGAAAATTACATAAGAAGAATAGTTGTAACATAATACAGAATTTATGGCTGAAATTCTTACTCTGCAGATGGCCACAAACAGATTGCTGCCTATTCCTTGTTGAATCCTCTCTGTCCCTTTGGCCCAGTATCAATCCTGTAATGGACTGCTAGCCTATGACCGACTGAGAGCACTCCACACACCAGCCAGAACCAACAAACGGCTCAGTGAAAAACACAAGACCTATCAGAGATCTTTCTGGAATTTCTGTTTACAGTTTTCTATCATGTGGTTATGTTGGGCTTCCAGTTCAATGCATCTCCCTGTCCTATAGAGAGCACAGGGACAATGAAAACCCAGTGTGTCCAACTGATGCGGAAGATACGTCTCAAAATGGCCAAGCAAAAAACCATAGCCAGGACTGGGCTGGAAAAGCCCCCAATGTTTCCAACCACTGTTGCAACTCTGTTGATTTGGCTTTGTGATGATGCCATGCAGCTGGTGAAATCTGACCAAAGCTGAAACCAAATTGGCTTGAAGGCAATGCTTCTTGCTCTTTCTCTGAAACTTGTGGCTGTTCTACAAGGGGCAAGCAAACAACAATTTAGGAACAATTAATGAGTGGTTCCTTTGAAATAAAAAAAGGGAAAGGCTGATTTCCCTCATTGTCTTTGTAACGTGGTTGCATTTAAAAATACCTTGTACTTAATGATGCAGTAGATAGTTTCAACTGATGGGCAGGATGACAAATGGCTACATTCCTCAAGTAGCTTGGATTTAATAGCTTTTTACACTATACAAATGCCTGATTTGAGCAAAGTGCCTGTTGACTCCATCAATGTTTGAATTACTTTCTGGGTAATACTGACTTTCCTGCATAGCTATACAAGTGTGTGCAGAATAGTCTTTTGTGTTTAAAGAACCCAGCTTTCAGAACTGTTTAAAACCATTTCAGTGCAGCTGGCTTTGATCCCTTGGACATGTTTCTACACTGCATGTCTTAAGGCAGCATGTTTCCAGCTGAAAAGGTAAGCTAAATTGACACTGGGTGCTAAGTGACAAGTCATCTCTGTCCTCTGTCCAAATTAAACCTAAAGTCTAGCAGTGGTGATGCCATCTAGCATTAAGATTTAAACCACCACTTTTAAGGATGCAATCTTAACCAATCTTTCCAGCACCGAAGTAAGGGCAATGCAACTCCTAGGTAAGGGAACAAACATTGCCTTGCTTTAAGGAGGCTACCGTGACTGCTCCCCCCCCACTGAAGGATGCAACACGTGCCCCACTGGCACAGTTATGCCAGTGCTGAAAATTTGGTTAGGATTACACCCTGTTAGTGATTTAGCCACTTAAGGTCATGTTTACAAAAAGCAGTAGAATGTCCATGTCTTTGAGAAATGCAACTTCCTGCCAATAGCCCTGAACCAGAGTATGTGTTTTCCTGATGATGTAGGTGCCACTGCATAGCTGAATTGCATGGCTATCCAGATTTGTGATTAGTTGCATCATGGAGTAGGTTGAGTGGCTGGTAAAGTGAAACTTTCTTCTTATTCTCATAAAGCTAGGTGTATCCTATTACACTGTTTTAAAAAGTGAGTCCCAGTGCTGAAATGTTTGAGAACCACTGTTCTACAACAACCAAACATTAGAAAATGGACAAATGTGCAGTTGCATTGCTAGGGGGTGCGGGCCGCACCGGGTGACGCACCTTGGGGGGGTGATGCGCCCTGGGGGGGGGTGATGCACTAAAATTGCAGCTTTAGGAGCTACCCCATCATGCCATACACCGTTGGATGCAGAATGTCCAGCAGAAGGCAATGCAAAAAACAGAATTGAAATCTCTCCTTTCCTTCAAAAGTTATGGCCAAAAAGCCAGAAAGCAAAAATGAATGGATCCCTATGGAAAGTGAAAGTGAGGCGTATCGTGCGTTTACTCGCGAGTAGGCATACTTGCCATAGTCTGTCAGAAAGGGCAGGCTGCGAGGAATCCAACGACTCCAAAATGGTCCCGATCCAATAAATGCAGTCCAAAAAAAACACCCGAGAAGGAGGTTACCCCCTCCCAGCTGCAGTCTATCGAGCCCTATGGAAAGCAAACTCAACCACGTCGTCGTGTTCACTCGCGAGGAGGCAGAGGTGGTCAGGCCAGGCAAAGGGGAATGTGAGGACACCAGCATGGTCCTGATCCGATGAGGCTGGAGTGCAACAAATGGTCCAGAAGGCAGCCCCCCCCCACCACTTAAAAGGACAAAAAAAGAGGCTTGAACTGGTAAGGGGAAAGTTTTCTATTTTGCACTTGCAAAGTCAGGTGGGTCCTTATCTGGATATGCCTGAGATAGAAGAACTTTAAACTGGGCACTGGGGAGGGCTGGAAATCTCACTGATTCTTTTTGGGGGGTTGTTATTGCAGGCAGACTACAGAGTAAGCTCCATTGACCACTATGGGACTTACTTCAGAGTAGACATGCTTAGGATTGGGCTCACAGGCTGCAATCCTACCCACACTTTCCTGAGAGTAAGCCCCATTGACCACAATAGGACTTACTTCAGAGTAGATTCACTTGGTGGAACAGGGCTGGCTCCCCCTTATTTATTTCTTTTATTTTAATTTAATTATTTATAATTATTTATTTTAATTTGCTTGATGATGTCACTTCTGGCCATGACATCACACCCAATGGGTCCTGGACAGATTGTCATTCTAAAAAGCGGGTCCCAGTGCTAAAAGTTTGAGAACTGCTGCAATAAGGTGTTAGTAAGTTGACACGGGGTGTATGTGACTCTACAAGTTTTCAAAATCACTAAAATAGGAATTTGGAGGAATAAATCCATCATGTTATATATCAATCAATGTGTAATTTCATGCAGAATGCAATGAAACAAACCACATTGAAATATCTGTGTTCTAACAAAAGGTACAGCCAAGAAACCAGTGGGGGCGGGTGATGGTACATCACCACGCCCACCACCTGGGGCGTTGCCTCACCCACTGCATGGGGTAACATGCTGGCCTCCCGCACCGGGTGACGCGAATCCTAGTGACACCACTGCAAATGTGCGTACTGAACCAGGTAATTATGAACTTCCACATCACATTATTCATGACAGATGGATATATAAGCTTTCCTTGAAAACAGTGACATTACTTTTTCTGATACTAGACAGAAATACTAGACATAGACTAGTATTTACTAGAGAGAAATACTAGATAGCATAATCAAACATTTCAGACAACTTGCCTTGTACTGCTCTTTTAACCAGAGAAATGCAAAAATAGGTAAATCATCTTTCTCTTGCTTTCAACCTCTATGCAGAATTCAAAGGGCCACACATGGTGTTCTATGCATGCACTAAGACATGTCTAGCCCTACCTCACACTGCAGACTCTGGTGTCCCTCTGATACCCTGTAAAGCTATTCCTGAAAGCCAGGAGACTTGCTGGAATGGCATTCAATGTGACACAAAGGGCTGCAGTTGGAAAGCATAATTGGGAGCCTCCTCCTATACACAAGGACTTCCTGCTCACTAGTGGGGCTGTTGGTTTCCCAGCCCCAGTAATGTCCTTGGAACCCTTCTGTGCCTTCCAGTGAAATATTTTCCCACACTACCCATGTGCATCTAACATAAAATGAGCTACATGCTGTTCAGCAGTGATTAATACATAAAAAAGGGATTATAATTGCAAGCTGAGGTGGAACCAGCCACAAATAAGATTTCCAATCCCCTAGGATATGTGAGACATCTCAGGAGCTCACCTTTCCTTTCTTATTAAGGATGTCAGCTTAGCAAGTGGTGAATGGGCTTGTAGCTCTGAGTTCAGTCAACACTGGGGCTCAGCAGCATTTAGCACCAAGCTGTTGACAACAATGGCATTTTCAGTGTCGCACAGCAGCATCTTTTGATACAATGGCTAGAACTTAGACATAAGCATCCTCCTACTCACAATCAGCATGCCCTCCTCAAAGGCTGCAACTGCATTATGTCCCAGTAGAATGCTTTCAGAGGCAAAGCATCAACAAGTTTCCTCTCACTTGTGGGAGGGCAAATTGTACCAAGAACTACAGTTCTGTTCTGAAAAGGCTTGTCTATGTTGTTATATTTTTATTCAACATATTTTTATTCAAGACCTATTCTTTTCTCATCCAGAATTCAGATATAGCTGTTCGCTTTTAATAGATCTGAACAGTTTAATAAATGCATGACTCACTTGTGATACTTCTGCATAGTTAATATATTTAGTATGTATTTCACTCCATATCCCGCTAGGGGTTAGCAGTATCCACCTGTCTGCTACTTATGTAGTCCATCTGTATAATTATAAACCAACATATACACAAAACACCAGAACTCTCTCCTACCTACTCAAAGGAGTATAAAGATACATTGGGCCTCACTAATGCTCAGGAAAGCTGGAAACTGACATAGAATATTACTACATAAAATGTAGGGTATCATTAATTTGCAAGATATGGCTAAGGGGATATGGAAGCTGTGCTCAGATCTCCCAGTTCCCCTGACATTTTATTGGTGGCCCACATGTGTACCCATAGGTACACAAAGATTGGAAGATGGGGCAAAAGGGCTCTGTTGATACCTGTGTGTGTGCTCTGTCCATGGCATAAGCAGGTCGTATTCATGTTGTAAAACAAAACAAAACAAAAAGAAACCACAACTCTGTATTTGAACCTGGCCATTACCTGATTGTCCACATAAGTTTCAGAAAGGGTTCATGCTTGTGTTTTGGCAAATATTTTTTGTCAGTATTAAAATTATCAGTGAATAAAGAAAAGAAAGACAAAGAAAAAGAGGATGCTATTATTTAGATACGTGGGGGTTAAGATTTCCTAAAGCTGAACCTTGTATACTGCTGAAAGGACTATTGAGCTTCATTGTAGATTGAAGTGCCCAAAGGTTATATGACTGAAAGTTACCATTTAAGAGTTAAACAGCTGCTGCAGTAATTGACCAACCAACAGAACCATATCCTAGCCCTCATCAGAAATCACCTCCCCACATTCACTGAATACAGGAGTAGAGGAGCAGGTGTGTATTGACTAGCTCAGTGGCATAGCTAGTGGGGGCGGTCCGCCCTGGGTGCCACCAACATCGCTAACATGGGGCTAACAAATGCCCCAACATCGCTAACATCGCAGAGGTTCAGAGTAACCCCATCATGCTATATACCATTGGATGTGGAATTTCCAGTGGAATGCAATGCAAAAAACCGGATTGAAATATCACCTTTCTATCAAAAGTTATGGCCAAAATACTGGAAACAAAAAAATGCATGCAACCTTATGGAAAATGAAACCAAGCCATATTGCACGTTTACTCATGAATAGATGAACTTGCCATAGTTTGTCAGAAAGGGCAGGGTGAGAGGAATCCAATGGCACCAGAATGGTTTCTATCCAGTGAAAGCAGCCCCCAAAAAACACTGAAGAAGGAAGTCCCTCCCTCCAAGCAGACGAATATATTGAGCCCTATGGAAAGTGAAAGTAAGCCACATGGTCGTGTTTCCTCGCGAGTAAGCAAACGTGCCTTGGCTCCTGGTCAAGTCAGGCAAAGGGGAATGCAAAGCTAGCTGCATGGTCCCCATCTAATGAAAGTGGAGCTCAACAAATGCTCCAGAAGGCAGCCCTCCCCCCAGAATAAAACAGAGGATTCAGCTGGGAAGGTCCATTTTATATGTTTTTAGACTTGTAAAGTCAGGTGGGTCTTGATAGTGCTATGCTTGAAATAGAAGCATTTACAATGAACTGGGCACTGGGGAGGGCTGAAAATCTCACTGATATTTTTTTGTGGAGGGGGGGTGTTATTGCAGGCAGACTTCAGGGAAAATTCACTTGGTGGAACAGGGCTGGCTTTCCCTTATTTAATTATTTGTTTTTCTTTAATTTAATTATTTATAATTATTTTATTGTGCTTGATGATGTCACTTCCAGCCATGACATCACTTCCAGTGGGTCCTGAACAGATTGTCATTCTAAAAAGTGGGTACCAGTGTTAAAAGTTTGAGAACCACTGCCTTAACTCAAAACAGGTCAATTGGATATTCGGGGTGGGGGGGGTGACACCCTAGTGACCAAAATTCTGGAAATCATTGCTTTTAGGAACAATACCATCATGTTATATACCATTTGATGCAGAATTTCATCCATTGCTTGTGGGGAAATATTCACTGCATTTATTTTCTGGCCATTATTATTATTCATTTCAAATCCTGAGCTGCTTAGAGGAAGGGTGGTATAAAAATGTGAATGAATGAATAATTAATAATTAAATAATTATGGGGTGACAAAAATTTATGGGCCCCAGGTGTCAAATGACCTAGCTACGCCACTGGATTTGCCACACCCTCTTTGCTACTCTGTTCCCTGGCCTCACACCCCAATCTGCTCATGTTCAGAATTTATTGATGTTTCAACCAAGGTTTTAAATGATAGAGAGAAATTATCCTTCCACTTGGAGCCTCTTGCCTCTGCAGACAAGCAATGAACAGTGGAGGCATGGACAGGGAGCATGGTGAACTGACTGGCCGGCTCTGGGGTCAGTTGCAAATGGTCCCAAAGGGAACAGAAGATATAGTGTAAGCTCAGTCAGGTGAGCCATGCTGCCAAAGATTCAGAAGTTCCTGCAAGTACCAAAAGTCAGAATAATGGGAACAAGGGGAACCACAAAACAAATCAGGCATATAGCATCCAAGGCAAACTCAGATGTTGTTCCAGCAGAGGTGTGAGGCTAACTGAGGATATAGCTGCTCTGCCCCTTCTTCTGCAAAGCCTAAGACTTAAAGGGCCACAGCCTAGTTTCTCATTTATTCCTATGGCACAGATGAATATACAGGTTGAGTCTCAATTCAGGAGGGTTCTGTTCCCAGGACTCAGTGGATGGCAAAAAAGTCACTAAAGCAAATCAATTTAAAAAACAAAGTCCCTTTGCTCCCCTGATTTAAAAACAGCCTTGCTGACCTTTTGAAATGCACAGAGGCCATCGGTCTCTCTCCAGGAGCTTAGGCTTCACTAGGAGACAGCAATCCCTCCATTCACCAAGAGCCACAGTGAGGGGCAAAGAATGGAGGTGATAATCCCTGCCATTTAGTCTTGGTTCACATGCTCAGGGGGAAGGAAGGGGTATGCCTTGTGCCTGAAGAGAGAATAAGAACATAAGAACAGCCCCACTGGATCAGGCCATAGGCCCATCTAGTCCAGCTTCCTGTATCTCACAGCGGCCCACCAAATGCCCCAGGGAGCACACCAGATAACAAGAGACCTCATCCTGGTGCCCTCCCTTGCATCTGGCATTCTGACATAACCCATTTCTAAAATCAGGAGGTTGCACATACACATCATGGCTTGTACCCCATAATGGATTTTTCCTCCAGAAACTTGTCCAATCCCCTTTTAAAGGTGTCTAGGCTAGATGCCAGCACCACATCCTGTGGCAAGGAGTTCCACAGACCAACCACACGCTGAGTAAAGAAATATTTTCTTTTGTCTGTCCTAACCCGCCCAACACTCAATTTTAGTGGATGTCCCCTGGTTCCGGTATTATGTGAGAGTGTAAAGAGCATCTCCCTATCCACTCTGTCCATCCCCTGCATAATTTTGTATGTCTCAATCATGTCCCCCCTCAGGCGTCTCTTTTCTAGGCTGAAGAGGCCCAAACGCCGTAGCCTTTCCTCATAAGGAAGGTGCCCCAGCCCCGTAATCATCTTAGTTGCTCTCTTTTGCACCTTTGAATGATTGATGGATTGTCAGCCAGCTGCTCTCTCTTGCATTAATGAGACTATTAAAGGACTGTTTTCCTTTAATTTAAAGGATACTACTCATCATGTTGAGACAGAAAAACCTGTGGATAATTAGGTTATACCTGTAATCACTTGCATGACTGTCTCTCTACAACAGTAAAAAGCAGTTTTAAAAATTGTGATTTTAAAGGTCTGCATTTTTCCCTTTCTCTAGGGATCAGCACATTCCTTTTCATTTACAGTGGCCATTTGTGTTGAGTCAAATCTGTGTATAAATAATCCGTATATAGGAAGGTTGGACCTGTATGACTCTCTTGTGGGTATCTCCAAAAGTTATCTGCAGATTCAATAGATTATAGCAGTGGTTCTCAAACTGTGGGTAGGGACCCACTTGGTGGGTCGCGATCCGATTTCTGGTGCGTCGTGAGAAGATGGTGGCAGCCATATTGGAAGATGGCAAAGGACCTAGGTGGCGCCATTTTGGAAGTGGGAAAAGTCTGAGCATCTCAGCATTGAGACGTAACTAAGAGCAGCTTGCGCATGTGCAAAGAAAGCAGCGTGCTGCTTTTACCCAGAAAGTGTGCTGCTGCCTTTCAGCTGGACCTCCCTCTGCACTTGGAGGCTTCCCTCAGGGGGGCCAATTGCGGAGTGCAGGCTTGGATTGCAGGCAAAGAAGGACTGGGAGAGATGTGGATGAGCCAGCCAAGCTTCTCCCCACCAGGCTTCTCTCTCCCTCCCTGTCGGCTTGGCTGCCTTGCCGGGATGGGCTGCCTTGGGGTTGCAAGACAGAGCAGCTCCACCCCTACCCCCACCCCCACCCCCGCAGCTGGACTGAGCTGGAGAGTGTAGGCAGAGACCTGAACACAGGGCTTGGGTGAGTAGAGGCAGATCTCCCCTCTTGTGAGCCTGCTTGAAAGCAGCATCACCACCCCACTGCCATTCTCATCCTCTGCATCATGACTTCTCTCCCTCTCTGAAATCGCCTGGAAGCCGCAATCCTTTCCTGCCCTGACTAGCACGTCCTCTCTTTATATCTTTGCTGGGGTGAGGGGGGGGAATCCCTGGTTGCCTGGCTACCAAGAGAGCAGCCAGAAGTGGGGGAGGAGGGAGGGCAAGCCTGGCATGTGGGGGGAGCACCCAGAGAGAGTGCTACTCCTCCAGCCGCTTCTCTGATGTGCACCCTTCCCCTCTTCTTACTTCTCTCTTAGGCTGCAATTCTGTCTTCTCTTACCTGGGAGTAAGTTCCATTGCCAATAATGGGAGTCAATTCTGAGTAGACGTGGTTAGGCTAGGGGGAGATGAGGGGAAGCGTCCCTGCTTATCTTCCTTCTAGGGGGATACTACTGTTTTTATTTTCTTTATTTACAAAAGCTCAAGCTACTTCTTGTATTGAGGTGCATGAGTAGGGTGCATTTGTTTCTGGCTAATGCTGAGCACAGTATCAATAGCCACATCAATGCTTGTTAGTTTGAAGCACAATACAAGAAGTAGCTTGAGATTTTGTAAATAAAGACAGAAATAAAAACAGTAGTAAATAAATACACAAATATTTTGTTCCAGATGTTTTATTTTTTGCTTGATAGCAATGGTAGCGAGGGCAGGGAGAATTGGAAGAAGCTTCTGAGCTGGAATACTGTCTCTTGTCATTTACAGTTTGAGTTTCTAGGCAAGAGCTTCCTGCTTGATGACATCACTTCCAGCTTTGGCATCAAAGTGATGTCACTTCCTGCTGGATGATGTCATTTATGGCTATGACATCACTTCCAGGTTGCTGACATCACTTCTGGTGGGCCCCAGACAGATTGTCATTCTCAGAAGTGGATCCTGGGCTAAAAAGGGTGAGTACCACTGGGTTATAGGACCCCGCCAACTGTGTTGATGCAAGCATGCCAAAACTGTCATAACTCACTCTGCCTATTAGCCCAATCCTGCTGGACAGGATTGGTCTGTGAGTCTGAGGAGAGGAGCAGGGCTGTGTGTGTGTGGGCAGGGGAAAGGTGTACTAATTCCAAATCCTGTGCAGAAGTGTTGGATGTGTTGGATCTGTCCCCAGGTGATTCCTGGCTCTATCTCAGCTTCAAACTCATGCCCCAACTATAGGTTACTGTTCAATCTGAAAAGCACCAGCAGGTGGAAATGGTGATATTGCTTGTTCATCTTGCTTTATCTTGTTGGTTTTTCCTTCTCCTCCTCCTCCAGATCCAATTTACACATTATCTTCACTTCAAAACCAATTCCCCTTGGTCACATATCCCATGGTAAGGCATAGAAGTGCCAATTGTGTGGGTTGCTTGGGTCACATGCTTATTTCCCAACCCAGTGCTATATCTCCTTTGGAGCTTCTGACTTTGCAGTGGAAAATATCAACAGAATTTTGAAGATTTATGTAGTCACGAACTTGTTCACATCACTAATGAATTATAGAAGCCAACCAATAGGGAAATAGTTTTGCAGCAGCAACCACAAAGGTAACAAGTAAAATTGGATCTGTAGACTAACATGATTCCCGCTCTAACATGACACCCTCCTTCCTGCTCCTGGACTAATTATATTGCATGAACTTTAGTTGTTCCTACTCATAAGGAAGTATATTTATAGCTGGACCTTGGGCAGCTCATTTCATTGGCCCTTTATGAAAGACAGGAATCTAAATGCTATTTATTGCCTATGAAAATATAACCCCCAGGGTCCAGTTTGCTCAGCTACACCTCTATTGTTAGCAATGATTTAAGGCTGAGGTTGCAGGAAGAGAATGAAAGTCAAAGAGCAACATATTTTAACTTGCCATGGTAGTGTGTCAGGCTGAGACTCAGTGAAATACAGTCACATTGTAGACTACTCTTTGTCATCTATTCAGAGTCACAGACAGAGCCATAAGAATTACTATATGATAAAGAAAAAAAGAAAAAGAGTATCTGAAATATGATCAGACTGTAAATAACGCTTGCCTTATAACACAAATGGAACCATGGCTCAGCACAGCTGTACATATTTAAAAACACAGACCAACTGGGTAAGAAGAAAGTGAGAAAATTTCAATATAGGTGCTGATTCCTTCTAGAGAAAGCAATAAGTGGGAACTGCAATTATCCTTTAGACCACCACATTAGCACAATGCAACACTAACCATGGTGTTCTGAGGAATGTCTCTAAGCACCAATTCTCTGCAGGGCCAAGGCTGGCTTTAAACCAATTTGGCCAAATTGGGTGCCGCTTATAAGGCGCCCCCATTCCAAGCTGTGAGATGCTTGCACATCTCTTGCCAAGCCAAGAGATGCTGTGTGGACCGAGCGAGCACTTGCAAATCACACATTTCCCACCCAGTTCCAGAGCTAGGGCTTTTTTCTCTTTTGGTCTGTCTAGTAACTGCTAATGTTTAGGGCAGTGTTTCTCAAACTGTGGGTCAGGACTCACTAGGTGGGTCGCAAGCCAATTTCAGGTGGGTCCCCATTCATCTCAATATTTTATTCTTAATATATTAGGCTGGTATGTGACTGCATTTGGGGAAATGTTACAGTTCTGTACTTTTAACAGGCGACAACATCTATGCTTTTAACAATGATAGTCACTCCTGGGTAAGTGTGAGTAGGTAGCAGCCTAGGATTGTGATAAATTTTACTACTTGATAATGTCACTTCCAGTTATGACATCACTGGGTCCTGATAGATTCTAAAAAGTGGGTCCTGACATTAAAAATGTGAGAACTACTGGTTTAGGATTTAGCTGTGTGTGAGTGTATGTGTATATTGCATCATTGTGTATACTGCATCATTTTTTTTATGCCCCCTCCTTTTTATTGTATATTTATCTTCACAATAAAAGTAATACCTTGTGGAACCTACATTCTTATCTTTGTTTCATGTCAGTCCCTCAAGATGTGCCTTGATGAGCCACTGCACATGATCCCGATACATGTAATCCATTTCCCCCAAGTGTGCATGTTACACATACTTTAGAGCACACCTGGTAACATGGAGATTGGTTCATGTGTTTTTGTGTGGCTGGTTAATTTTCTGTGATGCAGTGGGGTAAAAAGACCTTTCTATTTAGGGAAGCTTTTGAATACAGATATTGGGGGCTGGAGCTTTTTTATGAAAGGTATTTTATTGTGATCCATTGGAGACTATTGTGTTTTAATGTTAATGTTTTAGTATTGTTTCATTTACAATGGTATTGGTGTTTTATTTTGTAAGCCACCTCGAGCACTCCTAAGCTTGGTAGAAAGGCAGGGTAGAAAGTATTTTAAATAAATAAATAACATCAAGGTGGGATTTTGACAGATGTTGAGGTCTAAGAATACACACAGTAAACTACAGCACTATCAAAGTCACCTTTGATTTCGAAAGGGGTCTAGTAAAAAAAATGGAAGATGAAAGGGATAAACAAGAGAATTAAATCTTTCCTGCATATTTGGACATTATTTGAAAGCACAATAATATAAATGAAGCTTCATATTCAAACCACAAATGAGAAAAGATCCCAGCAAGTCCAACAGGATGTCAGCATGGTTAATGAGCAGAGTCAAGAAAGCAATAAAAGGGAAGAAAGCTTCCTTCAAATGGAAGCTTTGTCTAAATGAGAGCAAAAGGGAACATGAACCCTGGCAAAAGAAAGGTAAGCTGTTAATAAGGGATGTGGGGAAAAAAATTGAGGAGTATATTGCTGAAAGCATTAAATGAATCAACCAGGGAGGCAGCTGAGCCATTAAGATGACACTGGAGAGAAAGTTCTGACCTGGCCGTGTCTCAGCAGGAAAGGGATCTTGAGGTTATGCTAGATAGCTCAATGGAAACATTCAACAGATGTGCAGCAGCCGTGAAAACCGTGGATTTCATGCTTGGGATCATTAGGAATGGGATCAACAATAAAGCTGCCAATATAATGATGCCCTTGTACAAATCTCTGATGTGGCCACAGTTGGAATACTGGTTATAGTTCTGGTCATCACATCTCAAAATGGTACTGCAGTGACAGAAAAGGTGCAGAAGAGCACAAGGCCATTAACATGAGAAAGTGACATGATAGAAGTTTATAAAACAATGCATGGTGTGGAGAAAGTAGACAGAGAGACATTCTCTCTCTCCCTCTCGAATCAGATGTCATTCAATAAAATGGATTGCTGTGAGATTTAAGATAAAAGGAAGTATATTTGATTTTTTGGGGGGGTGGGTGGGTTTGAGAAATACTGTATCAAATATATGATCATTATATTCTGATCCTTTTTCATTTGTGTGTGTGTGTGTGTAAATGAAAAAGGATCAGAACTGCACCTATTTGGAATCACCTGCACAGATGCACTGAAAACATCTTCCTCATTAAAATATCATATTGTATTTGTAGGTTGCTTTAAAGTGTGACAAATTTAACATAGTGAACTGGTTATTAAAGTGGATCTAGGAAGAAAAGAATATTAATGCCCTACGGTGGGAGAGCTACTAAAATTCACTTATTTTGCAGCACAGAGCATGTGAGAGAGAGAGCACAAGAAACACACATATGTTTCTGAAACAGTTTTATAACCTAGAAGGACTTTAACCTAGAAGTCCTAGGTTAGGACTTCTAATCCAGAAGGACTCGAATCCTGTGCTGCCCAGTGCCTGTGCTGTGCTTGAAGCACCTGTGGTGGGTGTTGCAAAAGTGCCATAAGATATTTTCCTGCCAGCAGGAGAGACCAAACATTGATGGAGATACCAGAACTAGTCGGTTCTGCACTTCAGTGCCGGAAGGACACCCAGGAGGACTGCCAGGAAGTGAGTATCCCTGACGAGTGATGGGAAGACTGTACAGGACAGGGAGAAGGCAGAGGGACAATAGGGGGTGGAACTGGGCGGAGGGAGTTCCCAAGAGGGGGTAGGGATGGCAGCAGAGGTTGCCACCAGATCCTATCCCCCCCTCCAGAGCCTGAAACAGGTGCCCATCATTCTTCATCAGCTCAGGGCAGATGAAGCAGATCCATGGGAACCAGCTGTGCTCAACACAGAGTAAGGGAACCAATGTTCCATTACCCCAAGGAGATTGTGACACCTTCCCTGGCCCCACAGGATACAGCACTGGCCATTTTAGCGCTGCTGTACTGCTGGGTGTTGGGGAAGCTTAGAATTGGGCTCTAAGAAGTGAAACAAGGTTAAAGTTTGAGAAAGTGATGCTTCACCTGTTGGCCACATCGCAACACTGTAGAGATCAAGGCACTTTAAAATGTTTAGTTATCATCATATTATATTAAGTGTCCCTTGCATAAAGACATAGCAAATTACAACATAAGGAAGTATTAATGTAGACACAGCAATTCTCTTTTGATATTTATCAACAATGCTGCCTGCATCTAGAGGATTTAAGGGAGAGAAAAGTATTTGAAAAGAAAGAAATGAACTAGTTGGCAGCAGGATACATGCTAAAGGGAAGGCGAAAAGAATATTGATGATCTCCATAAAACAGCCTAGCATTACCCATATTACAAGACAGAACAGTCTTCAAGAGAGAACAGTCAAGTGAAGAACACAAATTTTTCAGCAGACAGATAAAACTTAAACTCTCCCAACCAGGACTCCCACAAATCAGACCCTTCAAGATTTTCAGCTTCACATAAACCCAAACCCAGAGACTGATAAATATAATCATAAACATGTAATGTTGCCATGATTTTTTCGCATTTCCAGTGAATCTGGTTTCAGCTCCCACCTCTTATTGTCCATCAATGTTTAAATGGTTTGACCACGATGAGCAGAATTATTTTGAGACCTAAGTTGTGAAGTGGAAATGTTAATCAAGCAGAGATACCCAGAGGTCCTCTCCAGAATACTGAAGGCTAAAAATAGTTGGCCGCATATAAGACCAGTGGCATATTCAGACCACCAAGGCTTGCACTGATATTCTCACAGGGTGACTTAAATGCAAGAAGAAAATACAGAAAGCTAATGGGGGGAGGGATAACACACCTTACATAGTCTTCCCATTGTGTAAATTTCTTGATTCTTACTTTCAATCTAATACCAGAGCCAGCATTTTCACAAATTTCTACATTGGACATAATTTATTATTTGCAGAGTCTGCACATGTCCTTAGCAGGCAAGTAAACACTGAACAAAAGCATTATAATTAAGAGTTGCCAGGTCAGATGCATCCAAAAACTTGAGATTTCTGAGGCGAGTCCTGATTTCTGAAGCTGCTAACCCTTGAAAAATGAGGAAAACAAATCTGGTACTGGGCTGGGTCCCAACACCAATGGAGCAGAGGTTGGCAATAAATAGGTGGAGCCCAAAAGCCCAATGATGAATTGAAACTAACCTTTGAGACCCATTTGCCTGAGGGAAAAAAGGAGGGAAGCTGTACAAATTGACATGTTGGACAAACTGATGAGCAGCCCTAGTTATAATTGGTTGTACTGGGGAGTACCTCATTGACTGTTGGAGAGACTGTGGTTCCATTCACCTCAGAAACAGAATTTCTTCTAACCTCTTAAGTATGGGTCACCCTCCCTAAAATGTTTGGAAACCTGCCTTGTCAATTCTTTCAAAGAAACAGAGGAGTTTGCTTTTAAAGAGATTCCTGTCAGCCTAGAACCTTTTCACTTGAGCTATATGATCTACTTTTTTCTTATTATTATATATAATAATAAGACTCGGGCACTCAGTCAAACATCTAGGGAGAAAAGAAATCTACCCCAGCCAATAGAAAAGCAAGCAAATAAGAAAGCACTCTGGACCATTGTTGCTTCAATGGTACTTAAAGCTTTGAAAAATGTGTAGAAGAAAAGTATCCCTTTAAGCCTGGCATTCAGGAAGTACAAGAGGAAAAAAAATTCAGCAGAAACCCAGACAAGGTTAATAAAGAGTTCATCAGATTCTGTACTAAATTGCTTGCTCTTAAGGCCATCCCCATCTCAAGACAGTGTGGCCAAGAATACCCTTTTCCATTATTTCTATGAAAACAGTGGAAAGGAAAAAAAAATCGAAAAAAGAAAGAATTAGAAGACGCATGTAATCAATCTTGTCCTTTACAAAATCCAGGAGTTCTTCAGGCCTGCCAGACTGTGCCTTTCAGGGCAACAGACAGGTAATGCCTATTAAATGTGTTTTTCTTCTCCAAAGAAATGGGGTCAGTAAAAGATTCTTCTAACCTTAATACAGTATAGATTTAATGAAAGGCAACTGCTATTTTAAGATTTTATGAGAGAATATATATATATAAATAAAAGACACAGAGTGGAGTTGCAGAACCCGTTCCCCATTAGGGCAGAGCTGCCATTGACTCCTTCATCTGGCTCACCCAGCCAGTTCTTACAACCTTTTGCGGATCGTTAGACCCACAAATGAGACTCCAGTCACTAAAAAGCTAGGTTCTGACACAAACTTTTACACTTTAAAGTAACACTGAGATTGAAACAAAGCCTTTTTTTTATTAAAGCACTTTAATCATGCTGTATTGTTTTGAAAAAAAAAAAATTCAGTTTTGTCAAAAGTTTGTAATCAGCAACAATATTTATGGGCTTTCAGGTTTTATAACATGAGTGCCCCTCCTTAGATCATACTGAACGTGCTCCTTAACCTGAAACATAAGTAGGTAAGTTAGCACCTTTCCTCTGTGTGTGTGTGTGTGTGTGTGTGTGTGTGTGTGTAGGAAGTCAATTTAATTGAATCTGGGAGAAAGGACAGGTTGCTTATATCGTCCTTTAAGTAGTCATCTGTGGTAACACACGTGGTGGATTTCTATGCAGGCACAGAGCCAATCTCTGAAGCTTCCAGAGCTTCATCAAATATTCTGCCCCTATTCTTATTTAGGGAGAAACCTGTGCAGTCATGCGTCTCAAAGATGGAAAGAATGCCCAATCCCTCAGTTCCTGTGAAAACCACTCACTAGTCTAGGTTAAAACTGGAGCATTTGAAGATACTTTCAGGAGATCCATCCCTTTAAAAGGATATCTAAAGCAGCCAGAGAATTTCTCTGCTGGGTGCTCCCAATATTCTGTTTCAAGGGCATGGAGGGCAGGGACCGTCCCCTATATGCAACCCTCTGACCCAGTGGGTCCCACATGGTTGGTTGGTCTCAACCTCCCATAATTTGACAGGAGGAAATTCAAAAAGTGCCTATCCCATTCCTACAGAGCTCCATTACATTAAATAAGTAAGTATTAGGCCTACAGGACTACTTGGTTTGGGAAGTGGACTTAGACCTGGAAGATCCAGGTTCAAATCCCCCCTCAGCTATGAAGCTTCCTGGGTAAACTTGGGCCAGGTGAACTACTGTCTAGACCAGAGGTGGGCAAACCCCAGCCCCTGGGCCATTTGCAGCCCGCAAGGACCCCCAATTCAACCTGCAGGAGTCCCCAGTCTCCAGTGGGCCTCTGGCCCATCAGAGACTGTTGAAGCTCACATTGGCCTGCAATTGCTGGTCATGACCAAACGCGAGCTGCAGATCAAGTTAGGGCAAAGCCTTTTATAGTTTCCATGTGTTTTCTGTTTTTCCCTGGACATTATATTAAACCCCTCCCCATGGCTTCTGAACAACTTATGTCTCCATGTGTTTCTGGCTTGGTCTATATGTTTTCACTGTGCAAGAGGTGTGTGGCAAACAGTTCATAGATCTCATGTGATTGCACATGACTATATTACAGTTGTCATATGTATTATACATGAGCTCAGTAAAATTCGTTCATTCATATAAGTTCTGTCTCTAGTGTTTCATATATGTAAATTTATTCAAATTTGAAATGTAAATTAACTTTTTTCCCCAGCCCCTGACAATGTATAAAAATGTGAAAAATAATCAATCATGTTGTATGGGGGTGACAAAAATTTATGGGCCCCGATTGTCAGATGACCTAGCTACGCCACTGCCTCCTGCCAAAATATTTGCCCACTCTGGTCTAGACCTCTGCATACCCTTCTCATAACTGTCTCAATACAGTTCCTCCATAGACTTGTTTTCCTTTCCTGTTTGTTGTGTCCTACTCTCTCCCATGCTACATCAATTCCATGACACTTGCTTTGGAACACATGGGCTTTCTTCCCCACCAAGCCTGTTGCAGGTTCTCTCGTATTAAAACTGTCTCCCCATCTTTTGCCCCTATTCCTGGACTCCCCTCAGACAAAGAGCTCAGCTATTGCCAGATGTTTATTTCTAATCTCAAAACGTGGTTTTTGATGTCCTTGTTCAGACTTCAAACCCCCCCCCCGCCCCGACTTTCCTGGTTCACTCAAGCAGACAACTGCAAAAACAAAAAACCCCAAAACTTTTATTTCTTCCTGTTTGTTTTTACTGCTCTTTAGATGTTTTTAGAAAGAGAATGGGATAAACATTCAAATTGACATAGAACTGAAAACATCTGGTGTACCAGAAGTCTAAGGAAAAGGAAAAAAATGCTGTTTATATAAAGTTAGACTGAGACAGGGAAAATACAGTGGCTTGGATAAGCCATGCATTTCTTTTTGGATCTAGCTTTCCAGGGCTTACCACAGATTTGACCAAACCTAGAGGAAACAAATTTAGAAGAGGTATAGATTAGAAGTGCTTCAAAATTGGCAAAGGACTTCTATAGATGAAATATGCAGCAGTATTGCTGAGAGTGGTGAGTATTGCTGAGTATTTTCACAGTATTGCTGAGAAAAAAAACACCTCTCAGCTGATTTTTTTTCCTCCAGGCTGACAGTCATTTTGTAAATCATTTTTGAACTTAGATGTGAAAAAGATACACTGATGTTGCTACCATAAACTCTTCTTTTCTCCACCATCAGTACAGAAGCAGTAACTGGGAATGATCTGGGGTCCTGCTTCCATATTTATTGCAGGAAGCCTGTAATAAATGAATGTGCATGCGCCATTCAAAGTTGACAATGTTGGCATGCGTTTTGCCATTTAAACTGTGTTACTTTTTACATCCGCAAGCATGAGTCACTCATGTATTCAGGATAGACCCAACAAGTGGAAACTGGTCATACTGGGAAATTAGAGGTTATGTGGTTTATATCTTTGAATCTGTTTCATGGGGAGATCAAACAGCTCTATATTTCTGATACAGCCAACACTGTGTCAAGAAAGGACTATCGTGCTACAATGAACTGTTAGGATTCCTAGGGGATACATGTCAAGGGAGAAGAATGTAGCAGGGAAGACATAACCACATACTCTTGTCTTCATATTTCATCTTCCTTTTGTCTAATGTTACTTTAGGAAAGTAATGTACACGCCAAGTCATGAATTGATAGGGTATGCAGAATTTGGATTCTCAATTTGTTTAATCACGTTCCTTCTGAACAAAGGAGCTGAAGCTGGAAAGATCAAGCTTATTTTGTATTTTGAAGAATACTTTAAAGACTATGTAAGGTTTTGTTTTTTGTATTTTTACAAGTAGCAAAGTATACAGGAATAGTGACCACAGACAAATATGACACCAGTATTTGTGTGAACAGCATCTCTTATCATTTTATACAGCAATAAACACTTAACACAATTCCTACTGTTCACTGCTTGTCAGGTGCAGGGATCCTCATCCACAGCACTGAATTGTTCAGAAATGGTTATTCAAAAGCTTAATGACAGGCTTTCCACCTCATTTGATTAATGAACTGTAATTAGTACAAAAGGCAGTAGTTGGGAATGCAGATATGGGTCTCCTGACACTGATCCTGCTCCAGCTGTAGCAGCCATTAGTCAAGTTTCAACTGAAGTTCACATTATCAGAAAGCTTCCACTAGTGTGCCTGTAAGCATTGCATGCCATTGTATCTGCATTTATATATCAAAATCTCTGGGAGTTGCCAAAAAATGTACATAAATTTTAATGAGCTCTAATTCATACTAAAACCTGTGGTTAATGGAATCCATGGGAAGTGGCCATTAGAGGACCTCTGGACGTGACTTAGAGTGCCTTCCAATTGCATCTGGAGGTGTTGGAAAGGCACTTCTGGTTTTCTAAAATTCTTGTTCCTTAATTTTTTCTGCAAATAATTTTTAACTACAGCAACACAAACAACAACTAGAACTACTACAAACAGCAATGAACAGTAGTAGCCAGTGTGGTGTAGTGATTACAGTCCAATCCTATGCATGTCTACTCAGAAATAAGTCCCAAGGAAAATTGTCCAAGGAAAATATGTTTAGGAAAGTCTTAGAGACCAGTTGGGAAATGTGGGTTTTTCACATTTCAGTCATGAAGCTCACAGGGTGATCTTAGATTTGTCACTTTCTCTTGTAAGGATAAACTTGGAGGAACCATGAATGCTATCCTGAACTCTGAGATAAGACAGAGATAAAAAGCATAGTTGATCACGCATATTTAGCACTCTGAGATGCTATCCAAAATCCTATCCAGTTTTCCAGCACTGGTGCAGCCACAATGCAGCCCCATGGTAAGGGAACAAATGTTCCCATACCCTAAGGAGTCCCATACCCTAAGAGGGACAGCTGCCCCACCACAAGATGCAGTGCAAGCCCCACTGGCATAGTTGCACTGGCACTGAAAATTAGATAGGATTGGGCTCTGAATGTGCAAAAGGCTTTACAATTTGTATTCTGTTGGCTCTTTTTAATTTCTTCAAATGGAGGTAGAGTGAGAAAAAAATTACTTCATTATTGTTAAGAAATGTATATACCACTTTTCCACAAAAAGTTCGGAAAATAGTTTACAGAGAAAAAGAAGAGTGTTTCATTTTCATCAAAGGTATTAGCTTGGACATGCTTTGGATGAAGAAAACTTTGCAGAAAGAGTTAACAACCAAGAGCAAGAAACAAAGTCTCCATTCCTTTAAAAACAATTTTTGTTATTTTATAAGTTCAAATAACCCAAAACAACCTCCCCCACTGCCAAACAACTTCTTTGCAACATAAAACAAATAACCCAAGCAGGTCGGAGGGGGGGAGGGGGATGTTCTAATGACGATCACCTGCATTCCCACTGAGTTAATAAATCAGGATGAATAAATTACTTCCAAAATTATCTCAAGCATGACAGACAGTTGATGTATTTCAAATTAGGTATTAATTATTACAATGAAACTCACAAAAAAAGCAACTGACGTTAAGAGCTGGGTTCATAGACTAGAAGA
The DNA here is from genome assembly GCF_035046505.1 of Tiliqua scincoides. Lineage (NCBI taxonomy): Eukaryota > Metazoa > Chordata > Lepidosauria > Squamata > Scincidae > Tiliqua > Tiliqua scincoides. The sequence continues at coordinate 145,592,142 of NC_089824.1, forward strand.
CTCATCTCCCCCATGAGAGTTGTCAGAGCCACCACAGTCCCTGCCAGTTGCATGGATGGGGTGAGATGTCCAGGGATCTGTAAAGGTTCTCAGTAGCAAACATGAGACCTCCATTCCACAAGTCTTCAAAGACCATGAAGTTTTGAAGAGAGACAGGGGATTCCCAATAATCAATACAAGGGTGGAATGCACCTCTCAAGAGCTAGGGTCAAGTCTGCCTTTTACTCTTCATGCTCCTGAGAGGCCTGTATTGGAATTGCCATGTCTTGTTTCCCTTTGCTAGCTGGCATGGAGTAGTGTCTACAAGACTGAACTGCAAATCAGGACTTCCCTCTTTTGAATTCTGCCTCTGCCATGAATTAAGTAGGTGGCCTTAGGCAAACCAGTCCTTCTGCTCCCCAGCTGCAAAACTGACATAATAATATTTCCTTGCCTTACAGACTTGCTGCAAGGACATCATCAAGATATATGTGATCATCATCAAATATCAAATATATGTGAAGTGCTTTGCACACTTGGAAAATGCTTTACAAATGCTAAGTATTATTATTTGTGGGTACTGTATTCTACCTATTGCAGAACCAAAGTGTGGGTTACAACCCATGGGTGGGTTCCAAGCCCATGTGTCGTGAGTCACAAGTGGGCCCTCCTGCCCACTTGTGTGACCATTTGGCTCCAAATTGTAGCAATTCCGGAACGGGGGTGCTGGCCTAGAAATGCTGCCAGCTGCAAAGCATTACTGGGAAGAACCAGAGACTCTTCTTTGTTGCACCAGGCTGGTGACCCACTCTATTGGCCTCCATTAGACTCAGAATGGCCCACAAAGCATCTGGAAGCAACTGCTGGTTTGGGGGGACAACTTCTGGTTTGGGAGCAAAACCAGACATTGTTTCCAGATGCTTCTGAGGGCCATTCTGAATCCCACAGAGGCCAACAGAGTGGGTCACCAGCTTGGAAGACGCCTCTGGTGCTTCTCCCTGCATCACCAGGAGCATCAGAACAAGGCAGGTTGCAGCAGGGGAAATTTTGGGAACCACTTGCCTATTGTATTCCCTCTTCTCTCTTCCTTCTCTTTCTAGTCATGTACACTGAGAAACTGGGTAGTTGGTACGTGATTATTTAGGCTGCATTTAGGCTTGATTATTTAGGCTCACTTTAGACCAAACAGTCGCCGCTAAAGTGAGTAGTCCCATTATGGGACTGCTTCCCTTACTCAGGGGGAGGGGACGAACGTCCCCTTCTCCCGAGGAGCCTCCCGCAGTAGTGCGGTAGGCTCTGGATCTGGCGGGAGCTCTTTGTGGAGCCGCTGGGTCCCGTAGCTCTGGACAGCTCAGGATTGGGCTGTAACTCATTGTTAGAGGATTCTGTTAGAGAATCCTGAGCGACATGTATTGGCCCAGCACCTGTGTGCACTGTCGCAAATGTGCTCTAGGCACACCTGTGAAAGTCTGCACCAAGCCAACACTGGAGTTGGCTGGGCCGGCAGCAAGTGTTGGGCAATAGAGAGGTATGTTGGGGCAGGGGGAGAAGGGAAGGTGTGGTGGGGAAGGGAGCATGGCAGGAGGGGGTGGAGATGGTGGTAGACCCTGCCGCAACATCCTGACTTCCCTCCCAGCCGGGGAGACCCAACATGGGTCTCCTCGAATCTGTCCCTGCTCAATAGCGGGCACAGATCTGAGGAGATCCATCGGGGGGCTCTGGGGCTTACACAGGATAAGGAAGCATACACTCCCCTACTCTGAGTAACCCTGATGGTGTTTCCCAGCCCCTTGGGATGCAGTAGTAGCCATTTTGGTGGCATTGCAGCCCAAGCAGTGGGAAGCTCAGGATTGGGTTGTCAGTCTCCCGACAGTTGCTTTGAAGATTCTTTCATTTCCCTAGGATTTATGGAGATCTCAGCAGGGAGACAACCAACTCTCCAAACAGAATCTTTAGCCCCTCATCTTGGGACTTTCAAGGTTTACTTTCAGTATGCATTCTCAGAAGTCATATATGCTTATTTAAATAAATGGAAATCAGAGCTGTGGCTCAATTGCCCTAAGGAGAAAGTTTGGGTTGTGAGAGCAAGTTGTGACCCAATGTTTATCTTCCAGACCATTGTATAGTATTTTGTTTCATTTTAGTGTAAAATCAGATCTGAGGCTACCTGATCCAGTTACCAAATTGCCTTTTGTTTGAAAATGAGACAGCAACGCAAGAGTCGTTTTGGGGAGACAAAAGAGACTCAGCATCTCAATCTTCACTTGAATTTTCTCATTTCAGAAATTCACTGTTGTAGAAGCTGGTGGCCATCTTGGATTTATTTTATAACTATACAGATTCTAAAATAAATCTTGGAAGAAAAAAATGTACCTGTTCAGGTCACGATGTATAATTGGCTGGGTAAGATTGTGAAGATACTCCATACCTTTAGCAACATCGACCGCAATGATTAACTTTGACTGCAAATCAAGATTTCTGCAAGGACAAGAAATTAGTATTAGTCATATTAGAGAGATGTGGCAGAAGTTAGCAAAATTTTCTGATTGTTACCAAATTTGACATTGTGTCATGTGCCAATCAAGTTGCATTTTTTTCATTGTTTCAATATAGTTGAAATTTTTTTTTAAAGGATCTCACCATGTCAACTTGGGATTCAGCTTCAGTTTGAATTAAAACTTCATTAGTTAACAATATGTCTAGTATTTGTTGTGTCCACCTCATCCTTCTATAATAGTGACCAGAAAGATTTGTCGGATAGTGGAACAGGTACCATAACTGGCATGCTGAAGCCACCTTGGGCATTGTTCTCTGTCTTTATTGCACACATGGCTTACCAACCACATGGTAAATGGAAGTTCTGCTGACCTGGGCATTTGCTACCATTATAGATTCATAAAGATGGAGGATGACAAAGTCCAGCCCTGTGCTTAAAGCAAGATCCCCAATGTATCAGTCTCCTATCTATTTTACCATATAACTTAAGTTACAGTACATCATAAGATCAGAAGAGCAACTATAGATGCACTATTATCTGGATAACCAACTCCATGTAACCTCTAGTCATACTATACACCAGGGGCAGGGACAAGTTATATCAGCAGAGTCTGATCTAATTTTTGTTGTTTTAAAGCACAGCAGTAAGGATTTCTGATTCCCAATTGTTTAACGGTAGAGACAACAAAAGCTCCCTCTTCCCTCACATTGAGGCTATGAAAATAATAAAATAATTCTGGTCTGAGCATATGGTCGGAGGCACTCTGTTGCCCCATAAACCACCATGTTGCACCTGGCTCTAGTTGGTGGATCTGTTAAAGGTAGATCTCACAAGCCTCAACTGTGCCCATCCCTAGCCTCTCCTCCTTTTTTGGTTGTAAGAGAACTGAAAAGAACTGAGCAGGAAAATATGGAGAACTGGGTAACCTCACAGAATATTTTCATAGAGAAATGTCCTTCATGATTTACCTTCACTTGTATCATAAAACCCTTTTACTGCAACTGCTATGACAACTATTACAGTAGGGCAATTCAAATTAATATGGCAAGCTTAGTCCTGTTCTTTCTAACCAGACGAAGAGCCCAATCCTGAGCTCTGTGTGCCAGTTTACCGCTGGTGCACACTGTCGTAAATGTATCGTAAAGCATGTTTGCTGGGCTAGCACTGGTAGAAAGCCAGTGCTCTGCTGCTCTGCACTCACCTGAACTGTGGGGCGGTGGAGAGGTATGGGGGCATGGGGGAGGCAGGGAGGAGGCGTTCTGCGGCAGGGAGAGGATGGGGAGGAGGTATTCTGGGGCAGGGGGAGGTGGGGAGAGCGGGGAGGGGGGAGAGGAGCATTCCAAGGAGAGGGAGTAAGGTGAGAGGAGGGCTGGACTGGTAAAGCTCAGCTCCACCGGATTCTGAGCTCTTTGTCAGCCCATGCGACCCAACACGGAACTCTTAGATTCTGCAGCAGCTCTTGAGCTGCCATAGAATTGAATAGCCCCATTGTGGAGCTGCTTTCCTTACTCGGGGGGGGGGGGAAGAGGACAAAAGTCTCCTTCTCTCAAGGAGGCGGCTGCCTGGGGTGTGCTGGATGCCACGGTAGCCATTTTCAGCACTGGGGCAGCCCCGCACTCTGGGCAGTTCAGGATTGGGGTGTAAAACATGTACAGATTTGTCAGCCTCTTTTCAGGCAATGGGGATGGGGAGAAGATTATCACATCTAGGGTGAAATACTTGTTTGTGTCCTCCTTTTCTGGAAACTATGGTTTCAGGATGACTCCAAGGTTCCTGCAACCTGATCAACACACTCAGGGAAACTGGTAATATATGTGAATGGTATTGAGTGAAAGTGTCTGTAACGCTTCTAGCATATGCATCTGACTGGAACAACACTGCTCTGTGGCAATATTGTAAGACTGAAACCAAGATTTGAACCTAGTTGGTTTTTCTCCATAAGCATATCTGTGCCAATAGAGTTCTGAAACTCTGAATTATTTACTCAAGGGTAATCCATAGTTGCAAGTCAGTTTACCTTTTCTGTTCATGTAGCAGAGAAAAGAGAGATCCTCCAGAAATGTATTGTGTGACTATGGCAAATTGACTTGGGTCATCTAGGCAAGCACCAACAAATTGAATGACACAAGGGTGATTGAGTCGGCACAGGATAGAAACTTCACGGCAAAACATGTCAACATCCGATTTCGAGCAGTAGGTGTTGGCTCGGTAACTAATAAGAAGCATAAGAAACAAGCCACACATCAAAAGTAACCTCACAAATTTAATTTTTTAAAAAGTTCTTAACTAATAGAAGCTTCTGTCGATCCTTACCGTTTGATTGCCACAATTTTATTTCTGCATCTTCCTTTATATACTTTTCCAAATGACCCTAAAATAAATTAAATAAAATAAGCACAGAGCAACACGCAAAACCTCTTGTTTATAAATGGATACATTTTACACTTCCTTTTACCTGAGCCAATAATTTCATGGAACTCAATTTCTGAAAGCTGGAGGTGGAAATGGGATGGCAAACCTGCACGGAGGAGGAGAACATCTGCCTTTTCTGTAAAAGAAAAATTGCAAAATACAATCTCGCTCTCAGGACAAAATCACCAAATTTAACAAAACACACACACACACACGTTAATGGCTGAATTTTCTACTAAAAATTGGTTGACTGGTACTTATTTGTTTCAGTACCCAACAATAAACACCCAAAATAAATACAATTTGCAACATTCTCTGATTGCCTTAGAGCTTTTGGCTTTAAAAGCTTATCACTAAAGAACACCATTCCATATGCATATTCTATCTGGATCAAGTAATGGTTGCAGAAAATCCTTTATACAAGGAATTAGTTCCTTCTCCCATCCTTCTAACAGTGGCTAGCGCGGCTGTGTTTTTATTGTCGTTCCAATCTACTGTTCAATTGGAATTGGATTTGATATGCAATGGAAATTCGCAGTCTAACTTGTTGATCTGCTCTAACAGGTTTATCAAAACATTCCTGAACAGAACATTTGAATATGCTCACTGATTACATGGGTAGGATAGACACTCTTGATGCTCTCACAGCTAGTATTTGAGACAAAAATTCATGAAGAGTGTCACAAAAACCATCAATACCCAGTTCAGTTATTATAATTCAACAGCACAATTAATTTTTGTGACAAACTTTTTTTGGGATGAAAGTTAATTCAAATCTGATAGTACTTATTTTTGTAATTCCTATCATCCCATTTCATTTCCAACAAGAAAACAAGCCAACCCCGTTCCTTTGTATGTCATCTTGCATGCGTGCCTGAAATCACCTTGTAGGGTTGCAAGAAGTAGGCAAGTACCTTCATACCACAGTAACTCTAATTATAATAATACACAATGTTCTCTTTGAATAAAAAGCCTGTTACAGTTTTTATGCAATTTAATATGCTGAAATTCAATGCATACTATATTTGAAAGCAAACCCCACCGAACACATTAGAGCTTATATCTGGGTAAATACACATAGTATTTAGCTACAACATAATTAACAACCAGCTGTTTTAAAGAAAGTTCCTCAGTCATAAATCCTGAATTTTCTTAAATAAAAGACAACAAGGTGAAAACTTAACAGTCACTATTTGCAGAACAATAAATGATAAGCAAGTACTTGAGCTGTTCCCTGTTAATTGTTGAGACTAGACCTGGCTAAAGTAGGCAGGGTGGTATTGCCAATTCTGAATCTTGACATATAAGTGCAGTTTAGAGTTGCCAATTCTTTTTTTGGCAAAGCTGTGATGCCTTACGAGATACCTGGCAGGCAGATATTTGGCAGGTTAAACTTCTTCTGGGAACTATTCCAGGAAATTATATGTGGGGGACAGCTTTACATCTGAAAGGGCTTCATATCATGCAAGCTGTTAAAAGCACTGAAGTCTTGACAGAAAAAGATTGGCAACCCTTGCTTGAGGATCAGACTGCATATGAAAGATCACATCCAAAATGGCAACACACTAGGATACACCTATCGGCCCATCAATTTAGAAGTATCTGTGAAACACTTTGAGGATGGGAAGAAGCTTAAATATCTGAGACTTATTTTGCAAGAATTTGGTCCAGCTGTTATAACACTGTAAGGAGATATAAACACAGGCTTCTTTAGTCATTAAGAATACCTTTCGTCATGCTTTTAATCTTCCCTAGAGGGGATGGAACAGACACATAAGACCCATCTGAAATAAAAAAGAAAGAAAGAGTGATGCTTATAGATAGTCAAAACCAAATGATCTGTAGTACTTTTTTAACATCTAAAATCCTAGAATGATTTAAAATTTGGGTTTTGAAAAAGAATACCAGTGTTGTAGGTAGGATGGATTTTATCTAGCTTCATTAACTTTAATGTGGAAGACTTGTGGAAATTTCATGTAGCTTAATTAAAGACAAGGAGACTTCATAGATTCATAGTTGTGATAGCTTAGACCTCATGAATTTATGTATTTTACAGGCTGATATGTATATTCTTGAGGATCTATTGCATGGAGAAAGACATTCCAGCCTCCTAAATTGTACCCTTGTTTTGCAGTGTTGAAATTAGAGAGAAATGTCTACTGATTTCCCAAAAACAAGACTTTGATCCAATAGTGTTTCCTGACTGTGTATTTACATGCAGCGTAATCTTAAGCTGCACTTGGGCTGGCGCAAGTCTCTTGTGCTGGCCCAGCTCAGCCCACGCAAGGCTCTGGGGTGCACAGGGAGGAGGCGGGAGGGAGGTGTTCCTGGACGGGCAGTGGGCAGCCCCAGGGGTGGGCAGGCGGGAGGTGGGACTGGGATCCGGCAGTTATGTCGGATTCCAACCCCCGTTCCCGGGGAGTTCAGAGCGGCTTGAAGCTGCTACACTCTCCTCAGACTTGCACCACCTCAGGAGAAAAGTTTCCCCTTGCCTCTGGCTGAGCCAATTCTGGCCCCTGTCCTGCTCTGGATACAGAGCAAGCCTCTTGGCTTGCCTGTTCCAGCACAGGGTAGGATTGCAGCCTTAATGAAATTAAGCTTCTGCCTTTAATGACACTGAAGTTTATTTGCTTTATGTAGTGGTATTTCCTAGATGAGATATATGACTTGCAGGTCCCTCAGCCAACATAGGTTCCTGCAAGTTGGGTTTTGTGTTTTCCAGCACACTCCTGTCTCACAGTGTCAAACCCATGGAGAGTCAGTGATGCATGTTCTTCGATTTTTCTACACAACCATGGCTCTTAGGCTGTTGCAACTATCCAAACAGTCATTGCTACTGATTTCTTAATGGTTCTTATTGTTCCCACTTATCTTAGGCCCATAGAAACTCTGCAGATAGCAAGGTGCAGTTAACTGTGAATAAAGACATGTCAAGTACAAGGTTTCAGAGTGTGTCCACAACCAGCTTAAATTTAGCATTTCTCAGGCACATGTTCTACAGGGCATATAGGACCTTTACTTTGGTATCTGCCACCACTCTGAATTAATAGCCGGACCTAAACAGCCTCAGTGGAGCTGCAGGCCTTTAGGCTACTCCCATCTTTTACAGGCTCCGAGCTCCCTAAAATTTCAGGGAGTCAGCCACAAGACTCTGGTGCTATGAAAAGTAACAGTAGAATGACTGACTGGGAAGAATGGATTAAGATGAAACCAGTTCTCCTAAGTACTCTCACTGACACAAGCCTGTAGGCTTTAATGGTTTATTAAAGGAACAAAAGTTATGGTTACCTATCTTTTAAGAAAGGCATTAGACCAGGGGTGCTCAATAGGTGGATCGCGATCTACCGGTAGATCGCGAGGCAAAATGAGTAGCCCCAAAATGTACTCAATGGGGCTTACTCCCAGGTAAGTGTGGCTAGGATTGCAGCCTCATAGCCTAATCCTAGGCATGTCTACTCAGGAGTAAGTCCTGTTATACTCAGTGGGGCTCAAGGTACACCAAAATACATTGTACACATAAATGTTATATGTTATGATGGCACGAACATTGTAAAAAAAACTCTGGTAGATCTCTGGGCCTTGCTGGGTTTCAAAGTAGCTCTCGAGCCAAAAAAGTGTGAGCACCCCTGCATTAGACAATTCATAACTTTCAGTGACTTAACAGAGACACGCAACTAAAACAAGAATGCTAAGCTTCCTAACTGAATCCTGACACTCATCTCTCTGAGCACAGCAAAACTGTAGGTCTTTCACCTGTTTTCCCAAGTCTGGCAAGAAGACATGTCAATCACTGGCAAGTCTGGCAAGAAGTTGGTAGAAGTGTCCAGAAGAAGCCCTGCCCCTCCCTTTCTGAGGGTACCTTTATACATCTAAGGCAGTAAACACCCAATCAGAGGGCAGGCCTGCAAAAGGCCTGACAGGATTGTGCAATACCTATAGGTCACTTGGAGTCACTCACGCCACCCCGCCCAAGTGGTGGATCCCAGCTGTGCCAATTCACTGCAATTACAGTGTTCTTGGGTAACCAGGAGAGAACTCACTTCTTATCTGGCATTGCTCTGGCCAGAAAGCAATGAGATAGACCAGGGCTAGCATTATCTCCCTCCAACTCAGACTGGCAAATACCCTTCATAACATTTTTCATTTGCTTGTCAAACAGTAGGTTGACAAATAATAATAACCTTTGAATCAAGAAACTAATGCTGCAATTCTATACACAATTTCCTGGGAGTAAACCCCATGGCACTCAATTGAACATATTCCTCAGCAGACATGCATAGGAAAACATTTTTTAAAAACTAGAAGAATTGGGTGTATACATTTACACACAAATCCTAAGTACGTTTATCTGAACATATTATTGATTTCACTAAACCTAACTTCAAATAACAGGTTTAGGACTGTAGCTGTAATGTGCGATTAATCAAAAATACATCAAAAGAAAGTAACACAAAAAGAATGCCTAAGTGATATATCAAAAACACAGAGAGGATCTCTTAACATTCTTTCTAGCCTGTATCACAGATTGATAACAGTGTTTTAAGATAAAGGATTCTAGAAGTGAAAAGCTGTGTGCCCCAAGGATCTGTTCTGGGAGCGATGCTTTTCAACCTCTTCATAAATGACCTGGAGACAGGGTTGAGCAGTAAGGTGGCTAAGTTTGCAGACGACACCAAACTTTTCAGAGTGGTGAAGACCAGAAGTGATTGTGAGGCACTCCAGAAGGATCTCTCCAGACTGGCAGAATGGGCAGCAAAATGGCAGATGCACATTGGGGCAAAAAAATCAAAACTTCACATATAGGCTGATGGGTTCTGAGCTGTCTGTGACAGATCAGGAGAGAGATCTTGGGGTGGTGGTGAACGGGTCGATGAAAGTGTCAACCCAATGTGCAGCGGCAGTGAAGAAGGCCAATTCTATGCTTGGGATCATTAGAAAAGGTATTGAGAACAAAACGGCTAATATTATAATGCCGTTGTACAAATCTATGGTAAGGCCACACCTGGAGTATTGTGTCCAGTTCTGGTCGCCGCATCTCAAAAAAGTCATAGTGGAAATGGAAAAGGTGCAAAAAAGAGCGACTAAGATGATTATGGGGCTGGGGCACCTTCCTTATGAGGAAAGGCTACGGCGTTTGGGCCTCTTCAGCCTAGAAAAGAGACGCTTGAGGGGGGACATGATTGAGACATACAAAATTATGCAGGGGATGGACAGAGTGGATAGAGAGATGCTCTTTACACTCTCACATAACACCAGAACCAGGGGACATCTGCTAAAATTGAGAGTTGGGAGAGTTAGAACAGACAAGAGAAAATATTTCTTTACTCAGCGCGTGGTTAGTCTGTAGAACTCCTTGCCACAGGATGTGGTGATGGCGTCTGGCCTGGACGCCTTTAAAAGGGGATTGGACAAGTTTCTGGAGGAAAAATCCATTACGGGTTACAAGCCATGATGTGCATGTACAACCTCCTGATTATAGAAATGGGCTATGTCAGAATGCCAGATGCAAGGGAGGGCACCAGGATGAGGTCTCTTGTTATCTGGTGTGCTCCCTGGGGCATTTGGTGGGCCGCTGTGAGATACAGGAAGCTGGACGGGTTGGGCCTATGGCCTGATCCAGTGAGGCTGTTCTTATGTTCTTAAGATGCAATGTATCGAGAAAAATAATGATGTTTTGTTTAATGCAATGCACATTTATTATCTAGGCTCTGACCTATAACCCATTTACAGTGCAGTTCTATGCATGTCTACTCAGAAATAAGTTCCATTGTGTGCAATGGGGCTGACGACAAGGTAAGTGTGTTTAGGACTGTAGTCCTAGTTTGTTGGACACATTTTCTATTAGACCACTTTCTTGACAATACTGTACCTCCTCCAGGTTGGGAGTATTCATTACAAGGGGATTCATCCTGGGGTCTTTTGTAATGCTTCAGAAGTGTAACAATAGCATCATGCCCTGAAATACAGCAAGTATTATGATAAGTGAATATTAAGCAAATAACCATAACAGAGTGGCAGAGTATTTCATAGCTTAACCCTGAATCTGGCTGTGCTACTATGTATATTGTCAGCAGATGGCAGTTAAAGATGGGACTTGTCAAGTGCTACATGATCACATCATAGAATAAAATAAATTGTATTGCTTTTAGCGGTACTACAAAAACCTATGAATGAAGTAAGGTCTGTCTATGATGGGCAATGATAACCCTAATGTACAACCTTGAACTCTCTGGAAATCCCAGACTTAGTGAGCATTCAATTCTTTTTCAAAGCCAAGATTACAGTCTGGCCAGCACTACTGTGATGCACTTTTTGACTCAAACGCCAACCCCCCTCCCCAAGATACAATGTGAATAATCACAATCTTGAAAGTTTGAACCTATCAGTGGATAAAAATAGTTAAAAATACATATCTGAAAACACAGAGTTATTGAATACACTTATCCAATATTCGATATTGGTTATGTTCTATTCGTTGTTGGCAACCTTCAGTCTCGAAAGACTATGGTATCGCGCTCTGAAAGGTGGTTCTGGAACAGTGTCTAGTGTGGCTGAAAAGGCCAATTCGGGAGTGACAATCCCTTCCACACTGGGAGCAAGTGCAGTCTGTCCCTGGTCTGTCTCCCTGGCTATGGGCCTTCCTTCTTTGCCTCTCAGCCTCAGACTGTTGGCCAAGTGTCTCTTCAAACTGGGAAAGGCCATGCTGCACAGCCTACTGTGGGAAGTGAAAGAATTTTGTCCCTGCAGCTCCAGTCATCAGCAGGACCTGTCACTCTCATCAGTGCTTATGTTCTATTGGGTTTACCAAATATTCAAAAACATTCATTCCACAAATGACATTGGATTGCATTTTGGAATTTCATTCAGGATTTTAGGAAAGGAAGATTCTACCAAATGCCTTCTTAAGTATAGTTGAATATGTCTGCAGAATGAATGGAGATTCAGTACGTTCATGAACATTTTCATGTAAAAACATATCCTGGCTCAGCTAGAGCTGAGCAAAAAGGAACAAAGATCCAAGAACCAACAGTTTTCTAGTTACATTTGGAGGACAAAGAGAAGCAGAAACTGAATCTGAGCTGTTGCCAGGGCAGAACTGTGAAATGTCTAAAATACAACCCAGCACAGCAGAAACGACACAGATATACGATTCTTTGAAGAATTTCTGCAGGAAATCAAGGATAACTATCTTTAAAGGGATTTTATGCTGCTGCCCATCATAGGAGAGCCAGAGTTTCCTTCCACACAAAATCAATAGCAGTCCCTGACTTCCTAATGGACTTCATGGATAACTGCATCCTAATGTTGTCTGTGATACCTTGTTCAGCGATAACAGAAAAAAAAAGAAAAAGAAACTTAGCCTCAAAGCCTTGTCTATCCTTTACTGGCAGAAACTACCTTTTCTGAGCTGAGGTACACAGCGATGCATTTTAAAGATTTTTATTTCATTGGAACCGAGGAAGCTTGCAACTGAATTTGTATAGAATTAAAGCTTTGTTTTTATCATGGTAACATTTCTGAGATCATAAATCTCAAGCTTGGTATTCCTTGTTCTCTCGGTGTCAGAAGGTGACACCGAAATGAGACACTTTCTAAGTGTGCCTGGGTTGAGCTGAATTGTTTTTCTTATGTGGTTCTATCCTCTGTGATCTATAATGCTGTTTTTCATGTAGAAACCATAAAGCCAAGAGTGTAATACCTTTCTCATAGGCCCACATCAAACAGGTCTGCTCGTCTTTTTCACCACTAGACCTGCTGGGATCACAAGCGACAAGATTCATATCAGCTCCATTGTCCAGTAAAAACTGGACAAGACGGATATGGCCATGATAGCAAGCAGAATGTAGCCCTAGAAAGATAAGCAGGGAAGGGTTCAGGGAAGAGAAGGAAACAAGCATAGCCGTAAGCAAGATTTTTATAGCAAAGTAATCAGGCTTGTTGTAGAACTATAAAATTCATATATTGATTTCCTTGAAAAAGGAATTTCTTATAAAACAAATTACTCTATCTCTAAAAAAACACTGTTCTGTCGTAAGTCCCTCTCACCAACCTTGTGATACAACACTTATACGATCTGCAAGAAAAATCCCACAGTTTTGTATGTAACAGAAAGTGCCAAGAAGCACACTTTTTGTGTTTTTGATGTCATGGACCAAGGGAGATGTGTAAGACCTAGGTGTACCTCAAGTGGATGCACTTTCCCACAGGGGAGATCTGCAGGTTCTCCTTCAGCAATTTATATTGGGAGTGTGGAAGGAGAATGCAAAAGTCATTTATGAATTTTGATTGGGCTCTCTTAGCAATCTTGGAAAGGTTTCCACATTTATAAAGTAGTGATAATGTGAGCTTTCTGTTGCTAGTTTCCTTCGTTAAAAAATGAAGAAAGTCTTGTTTTAGAAGATGCTCACTGTATGTCTATGATGCAAAACAGGAATGGCCAACTTAGGCCCAAATCCTGTCCAACTTTCCAACTGACACAGCTGTACCAATGGGACATGTGCTGCATCCTGCAGTTGGGAGCAGTCACTGAGACTTCCTCAAGGTAAGGGAATGTTTGATCCCTTACTTTGAAGCTGCATTACCCTTACCTCAATGCTGGAAAGTTGGTTAGGGTTGCACCCTAAGAGGTCCAGAGACAACATTTCACACACAAGGTAGTTTGGTTTCATTTCTACAGTTCTTTGGAAAGGGATTTGGATGAGTGTTGCAAACATAAGCTACCCTATTCAAGAAATGACTCCAAATACAAAATCTGACTTCTTGCATAGCACGTATGACCTGGTGTTTATTGCTGGGCAACTGGATATTGATCTGGGAAGGGATTCAAGTATTCTATTTATTCAGAAGGAAATGTGGGATAGAAATCGTTCAAATAAATAAATAAATAAGCAAGCTTGCAGCTGCCTCTTTTTATCTTATCTTGCTAAAGTCTAATCAAATCAAGTGGCAAGCAGTTTAGACAAGGGAAGAGAATCCTATTTTCAATCAATGTCATGTGACACTTTTCACTGGGGTTGTCATTCCTATACCTAATTAAATTAGGTTTTTCTCAAATTAGCTTCTGAACTTTTCATGTTTTTATTTATTTATTTTTTTGCCTTCTTCTCTATGACTGTGTCTCTCTCCCACACACTCATGTGGACACATTCACACAAATATAATTTGATCAATTGGTTACTGAATCCATCAATCCATCCTTTCACTTTTACCTGTATGCCCATCTCTTCCTTGGTGGTTGATGCTCAACACATTTTGATCAAGAAGAAATTTCACCAGTTCTATATTCTTGCCATAGGTGCATGCACTGGATAAAGTTCAAGATAAAAATAAAATCACACCGGTGAACATTTATGATGTCTATCCAACAACAACAACAAAAATCAACTTTTTTTGCTTTTAATACTATCTAGATGTTATTGTTTCTATTGTTTTAGTATTTTAAGCTTTTAATGAAAATGTCAGTTATACATATTTAAAAAAAACAACAAACTAGCAAAAAAATGCATGCAGAGCATGTACTGTGTATATTTCTGCTATATTTCTCATATAATATATGTTGGGCCTCCGGTGGCCCAACACGGAGGCTCCTGATTCTACAGCGACCCAAGGATTCTATGGTGACCCCCCACTGTGGGGCTACTTGCCTTATCTGAGGGAAGGAAATGAAAATTCCACTCCCCCGAGGAGCTGCTGGCAGCTGCCCTGTTGTGTATAGGATGCAGTGGCAGCCATTTTGGCACCACAGCAGTCCCAGCCCAACAGAGAGCTCAGGATTGGGCTGCCCAAAAGTACCTATATGCACTGTTCAGACAAACTACCTGTATTTGTGAATGTCATCCATGATTACACATCAGTGAGCATATGCTAGCAAGATACAACACCTCTACATTTCTAGCTCCATCAGGTGGAGACTACAGTCACAAGCTTATCTGAAGTGGATAACAGAAACATTAAGTACTGTAACATCTTGCCCACTTTATAGTTCAGGGGTGGCCAAACTTGCTTAATGTAAAAGCCACATGTGATAAACTTCAGATGTTTGAGAGCCGCAATATTTAAGAAGCATTAAAATTCTTAAATATATTTTCTCACCATGAACATTAAACTTATGTTTTAATCTGGTGGATTCTCAGTTTATACCCAGTAAATAATTATAAAGCTTGAAATTTTTTTATTTACCTTTTATATTAACAGTGATGCAAAAAAGGAACTCAGCCAAGGTACTTCTGAGAGCTGCACATTATATATCCAAGAGCCGCATGGGCTCAGGAGCCCTGGTTAGCCATCTGATTATCATTTTACATTGGCACAATACTAGGTGTGTCAATGTGCTATTAGATTAGGAATTAGGAAACCGGGAGAACTGTGAGTGCAACATTCCTTTGAGGACCTAGTGCTTATAATTGCATGTAATAAGCTAACAGTGCAATCCTAACTAGTGCTGGAGCAGGCAGGCCAGTGGGCCTGCGCTGCATCCAGCACAAGTTTGGGACCAGAAGAGGCACAACCTGACAAGGGGAAAACCCTTATCCCGTGTTGCACTGCACTGGCCATCTGATCATGTGGCACAGATCTGAGCAGAATGGAGCAGCCAGGGACCACTCCATGCCACCTGGGAACGGGGTCAGGATCCCGTACAACTGCCAGATCCTGGCCCATCTCCTACTTCCTGCCTGCCCCCAGGAACACCTGCTGCCTGCCCTTCCCCACCCTGAGATGCCTCTTCCCTGCCTCTTCTCTGCCTTCCCCACACCCCCTCCCAGATCCCTGCATCGGCTGAACTCGATTGACCGAAACTTACTCTGCCAGGCCTGGATCCAGTGCAGAAAGGCCAGTGCAAGGAGTTGCGCTGGCCTCCCTAACCTCTGAGTCAGCGCAAATGTGCCTTATGACACGTTTGTGACACTCCAGGGTTGGTGCAAGTGACTTGTGCTGGCCTAACCCAGGGTTAGGATTGCGCCCTAAATATTGTAGCACCTAAGACTTTTATGTCAGCACACACTTCATGGATTAGAGTCTACTTCAGACTGAGTTGACTCTACTCCATAGACACTTGTGCTGAAAGAAACCTGATGGTCTTTCAGGGGATACAAAACTCTGTGTTGCCTTTTTGATTTTGCTGCAAAGGATTACCACAGCTAACTATGAAAGTTCATAGTACATCTTGCCACACTTTGCCACCTTTTACGGATTGGAACTTTTGTATCTATCAACTTTCAGCTCTTATATCAGAATCAGACAATTGTGCCTGCACATTCTGATAATTTTGTTTTTGCTTCATTGCTAGACTTCTCATATTATGGATCTGGAACAGATGGGAGTAACAAAGTCTTTTGGAAATGCAAAGAATTCATGGACAAACTTGGTCATTAAGGAGGATGTCAGGAAACTCAATTACAGACTTGATCGCTGGCACACTTCAAAAAGAAATACTCCCCAGATGTTTGAAAGATCAAAATAAATGTTATCGTATTAATTACCACTTCTACAGCACATTTTGGGTGCAAAATACTTTACAAGTATTATCTTTCACATCTTCACCATGGTATAAAACTCTGAAATTCTCATTTTACAACTGAGGAAATGAGATAATGGCAGATCACGAGGAGACTGTTTCTGAGGGGGGAAAGGTCACATAGGAAGTGACTGCTTAATTCTACCTTCTCTAGTCATATTTCAGCTCAAAATCTACCTCCTCAGACTGCATTTTCACCTGTGAGAAAAAAGATTTGCAGAAGCCACACAGTCCTGCTATCTTTTCCTCCATGTGTGAAAAAAGCAAACTGGAGAGGGAGATTTTATGTTGAAAAATGACAGGAGAAGAAAGAGTCAACCTCTCCCACTCCACAAACCCTTCCTCCACCTAGAACCAAGACTGATTGGTTCTCCAAGACTATGATGTGGACTCCTATTCTTTTTTTCTATTTCAACTAGTAGTCACAGGGAAATCTTTCATCACCTCTGTCACAGATCTAATCCAAATCACGTCTCTAAAGTTCCTATTAGCCGTGGACAAGAAACCTCACTTCTGTGTCCATAAGCTTTTCACTCCATGGCTAAAAGGAACTTCAAGGATATGACAAAGTGAGCATCCTGCAGCACTGCCAAGACTGCCAGAGGTCTACTTGGGGGAAGCCCCAAGTGCCACAATGGGGCTTGTCAAGTCTGTGCCAGCTATTCTGTTGGCACAGAGTTGAGAGACTACATGTCAGGTAGGTAGTCAGGCCTACATGTCAGGCCTGACAGAGAGTTCATGATCTAGTAGAGCAAAGCTCAGCTGGTTTCACGCCCCTCCCACCCCGGCTCCTCCCATGCCCTGCCCTGCCCTGCCCTGCCCTGCCCTCCCCTCACCCTCCCTCCACCCCTGAACACCTTCTCCTGCTTCTGAGGCCCTCACTTCTGCCTAGAACTCTTACCTAGCTCTGGGTGGTGTCTGGGGGCACTGGACTCATAGCTGATTTCACACTGGGTGTCACGGACATGCCTTATGGCACGCTTGCAACACCCAGCACTGGCTCTGGAGCTCAGCACTGGCACTGGCACCATTTAGGATTGGGCCCTCGGTCCTCAATGTTTGCCAGTAACAGTCTAGTCTTGCAGACATCTAAAACTGGGTCTTTGGGCACAGGCGTATAAATGGCTTACCTGTGAAAGGCAGTCTCACTGAAGATATTCTCCTTAGTGAGACTTTCTGATCCAGAAAGCTGAATTAATTCTTGCACAACTTCAAACTTTCCACTGTAGCAAGCACTGGGGAGGAAAATGTCAGCAAATGTTTTCAATAGTAAGAGAGAGTGGGTGATAATACAGGTTAAGAAGAAATGTCCTGCATTGTGGGTTACTCACAGGTGCAGAGCCGTATCTCCGTAAATATTAACCACATGTGGCTGGACTTCAAAATTACTTTGGAGCAAGAATTTGACTAATTCATGATGTCCAAAGCGAGAGCAGAAATGGAGAGGAACATGGTCTTCATTGTCTTGAGCATTTACTGCCATTGAACCAGAAAGAGAAATAAATAAGCATGTCATATTTAAGCAAGATTATTTCTTATGATACAAAACCCTCATCAGAGGAACAGGGACCTGAAAGAGCCCAAATGGCCATCTAGAGCGGTGTTTCTCAACCAGTGGTATGGGTACTACCAGTGGTACTTGAGGTGGTGTCCGGTGGTACTCAAGGAACCCCTGGACTCCTGCTGCCCAGCAGTAAGACCAGGAACGCAGCACAATAAACAGCAGTAGGAAGCTTGGTTCGGCAGGCAGAGCTCCAAAGCATGTTCTTCTGCATTGGAAAAGCCCTTCCATCCACCCTGAGCTTCTAACAGCACATTCCTAACTTGCACTGGAACAGGTAGGCCAGCAGGCTTGCGCTGTATCCAGTGCAAGTTTGGGGCCAAGTGTGTGGCTCAGCCAGTGGCAAAGGGAAACTTTTTTCCTTACCCCAAGGAGAGCCAAAACGGTCCCAATGGGCACAGATCCAGGCAGAGCGGAGCAGCCTGGAGCTGCTCCGTGCTACTTGGGGAATGGGGATAGGATCTGGCATAAGCACCAGGTCCCAGACCCGCCTCCCATTCCCCACCCACCTGCCCCAAGTAACACCCACCTCCCGCCCTCCCCCTGCCCCAGAATGCCTCCCTCCTGCCTCCTCCCTGCCTCCCCCACGCCCTCCCCAGACCCCTGCGTTGGCCGAGCTTGGCTAACACAATCTTACCATGCTGGGCCTGGATGGGAGGCCAGTGCAACTTCTTGCACTGGCCTTCCCAACTCTTAAGTTGACACAAACACACCTTATGGCACGTTTGCGACACCCTCAGGTTGGCACAAGTGACTTGTGCCAGCCTAACCTGGGGATTAGGATTGCACCCTTACTGGTGTTTGTCGCATTGCACTTGGCCTCCCAATCCAGAAGTAGCTGGCAACGATGTCATTGCCAGTTACTTCCAGTGGTACTTTGAATAGTTGGACTATGTAAAGTGACATGGCGGCGGACAAACATTGAGAAACACCGATCTGGATTAATTCCTTCCCTCCGATGAAGCAGGTTCATCCATTCCTTGCTTCCCAGAGACAGACTGGCTCAGTACAGACCACAGTATATCAAAACAGGAAGGTGGCAGCAGACTGACTTTGGCAAGTGAACACCATACTGTTAAAAAAAGGTCAAACAAAACACACTAGAAAGTGGAAGTAGGTTTATTTCTTGGTAAGCAAATGTGAGAAAAAAGGCTACAGACCTCCTTTTTTAAAACATGAAAACCCAGACAAGGGACCCTGATGGCCTGATCATATCCTGGGCCAGCACCGGTCTCCCATTTGCTGCTTAGGAGACAGCCATTGCAAACATGCTGTAAGGAACATCACTGCAGCTGGGAGAAGGGAGGCACCAGTGGGGAGGTCAGTGCTGGTGGGACAACCACTGTGAGCCAGCAGCAGTAGGTACTCTGCCAAGCAGTGCAGAGGCATTCCTGGGCAGAGGGGTGGCAGGGGAAGGTGCAAGGAGGTGAAACTAGATGGGAGAAGGGTGGACAGGAGAGCTGTTCAGTCCTGGGAGGGGGCGGGGATGGCAGCAGAGGCTGCCGCCAGATCCTATCTCCCCTCGTGCACCTCAAAGCCCTACATGAGTCTACTAGGATCTGCACTAGCTAGTGAGCTGGTCCAGATCCAAGCAAAGTCACCGGAGCTGCTGGGGTATGACATGGGATAAAGGAATCCGTGGCCCCTGAGGAGACCTCCAGCTGCCTCCCTGGCCCCATGGGATACAGCAGCAGCAGTTTTGATGTGCTGAACCGTAAGGTGGTACAGGATTGGGCTGCCCATCTCCCTGAATGCCCCCATGATCCCTATAGCAAGGACGCTAGGGAATAGTTAAGAGGAGAGAGAATGAGTTATCCACGGGCATCCAAGAAGCTTCATAGCTGAGTAGGGTTCTATGTGAGACTGTCCTCCATTTACGCCCTATACTCTAACCCCACCCTTGCTTTCACATATCATGACTTGGATTTTATAAAGTGAAGCTGCTCTATGCCACTTTCGCACAATTGCTCAGATAGTAATTGTTCAGTGCTCCAGCAATATTTATTGAATGCTATGGGGGGTTTCAGTCAAGGAAAATAAGAAAGCTTTGCTGAAATAATGACCTTTCCAAAAAATCTTGCTGCCTGCATATTAACAGTGGAGAGCCAACTTATGTTCCAAAAGACAGGGCTTAAAAGGAAACAAGCACCTGAGTTTTTTTTATATAAATGAATGGGAAAGCAAAGTTTTAGGATCAAGAAGCGATGGTCTGTGGCATGGAAAATCCAGATTAATGCTCTTACTGAATATTGACAGTGGAACAAGGCACAAGAACAAGAGCAATGCCAAATAGAAAGACTTATTTGAATCATGAACATGACAAAGGATAACACGGGCACATGGTTAGTGGATACAAGCAAGAGAGGAAATAAATTTTCTTTCCAAAATTCTTCTCCCAATTTTCCTCTATAAATACTGATGATGAATATTCACTGAATAGTCTTTGACTGATCATGTATTTGATATTTGACAGTATTTGATAGGTGACATTTAACGGTAGAATATAACAGTTGTCAGCTGCCAAAATCAAAACAAAAGAGAAACTAACATGTCTAATGCAATCAGATTTAAAATTCTGCAGTAACATTTCACATTCAAAATTTAAGAATAAACATGCACCTTGGGGCAAGCCAAAGGTTGCATCCAAAGGAAGTAACAACCCAGTCCTGTCCCCAGCCACTCCACAGCATGCAGTCATGTCAACAGAATGTGCTCTGCTTGCTAAGGTGGGAGGTGGTAACCAGAAGGCCAATGATAGACAAGCAAAAAGCTTTTTTACTTACTTCTTGGGCCACCTGGTCAGCAATGGGTCTCCTTGGATCCATGCCATTTATTTTGCTAGCATTAAGTCTGATGAAAGGTAGGGAGCACATTGGGCAGTGAAAGAGAGGATAACATCCCGATGCAAGCAGCTGACACTGTGCTCCCCCAAACCATTCCCCAGTTCCTCGCCCTCCCCAAACCTCCCCTGACCACCCATGCACCTGCACCTGCACCATCATGGTACCTGGGCAGTTCTGGTGCACACAGGGAGCAGCTGGCTATTTTTCCCAGTGGCTCTATTACACATGATGGCAATGCAACATTTGTGCCATCGGTGAGCCTTTATGACAGCGGATCAGAAGATCCGCTCATTGGATAGGGGCATTAGGGCCCAATTCTACCCAATTTTCCAGTGCTGGTGCAGTTGTGCCAGTGGGGTGTGCGCTGCATCCTGCGGTGGAGGGGCAGTCACTGGGGCCTTCTTAAGGTATGGGAACATTTGTTCCCTTACAATGGGACTGCATTGTGACTACACCGGAGCTGGAAAATTGGAAAGGATTGGGCCCCAAGTCATCTACCTGACTGAAATCAATGCAAATTGAATTCATCACAACCAACTTGTCTCATTTATTTCAATGGTGCTTAGTCATGAACAATTTTATTTGGCTACAAGCCAGAGATACTACCCCTGTAAATAACCCCACTGTTTTCTGAACATAAACATTTATGTATGAAGAGAGCCCTCCTGCTCAATCTTAGAGATCACTGTCAGATATAAGAAGGCAGTCTTTGCTATCAGCCACATACACTGATGTTTAGGAGCTACCTTGATTGCCGAGCTTCCCTCCCCAGTTGGGAAACTTGGTTGTGTGAAATTGATATGACCCAAGTGCCTGTGTGTGTACTGGGAAACAACACACCAAAAACAATAAACCCATCTCCAAACTAGTAGTTAACGAATCACTCAGCATCCACAAAGAAATGGTGCCGTTGCAACCGGTATATAGGAATTGGAGAACCTTTTCTGAAAAACCATAATTCCTGCTAAACAGCATTGCTTGAAAAATCCTTGATTATTCTCTTTGTGTTTCAAATAGACATTTACGTTTTTCTCCCAGCAGCGATGGTTGTGAGCATTGGATTTAACCCAGCGAAAGTTTAGTATGCATTTGAGACATCAGAACAGATGTATCTAAAAAATCTGGTGGACCCTAGTATTGTCACAAGATTGTCAACCCTTGAAATTGGGGAAGAAGGATCTGGTTCTGGAACACAGCCCTACAATAAAGGGTTGGAGCTAGCAGTAAAAAGGTAGAGCCCAGTGACTGTCCCAAAATGGCCTATAACCTTTGCCACTTGCCCACCTAGGAAAAAAACTAGAGAAATGGGATCACTTTTAGACAACAGGCATGTGGGCACACATAGGCTTCACTGAAACTAAGACCAAAGTCTACAACTGCTTAATTTTATGAGGGTTGTATCCAAACTCTGAAAACTAAAAACTGTGGACCAGACCCCTTAGGGAAAGGAATGACCTTTATCTTTTCCTCTTGCATAGGATTTTCCTCTTGAAAGGCACATTGGCATAAGATATAAAGGCCTTACCAAGAACAAGATGGATACATTAGTTATAAGTGGCAGTATGAGTTCATGTCATCACATCATACATCGTACATGTTCCTCATCAATTATAAAAGGATATATTTCAGAAGTGTTTTAGAGAGAATTTTTAAAGTGTACTGGGATGGCTCTTGCATCTTGATACCTGAAATACCAGTTGCTTTAGTTACCACGTATAAAAAATGTAAATGGTGAAAGGAACAGGAATAAGTAAAATATAATTAAAATATGCCTTAACAGATCCTACTAAAGGATCAGGTTCAAATACCAAGGACTCAGGAGAAGTGTTACTTCCATTAAAAAAAAAAAAAAAAAAAAAAAAAAAGCTATGGAAGTAATGTGGCAATGAGTGTGCATCAAAGAAGTTGGAGCTTTTCCCACAATTCTTTGCAGGATTCATGCCTTATTTCAATTGGCAGTCAAAATCCCAGGTGCACTTTTGAAAACCTCCAGACTTTGACATATTTGCTTGTATGAAACATGAAGGAGATGAGCAAAAATATGCAATGTATAATAGATTGCTATTTTAGTTGCATTTTCTACACAATGTTCTTTGAGTGGAAATGAGCAGTTGGAAATCAGGCAATCAATGCGAAACAGGGTCTGTAGCATTTTTGTTGCTACTGTGGCTGCATAAGGAACAATTAGGCTGGGGGCTGTTGCATGTAGGGGAGAAAGAACTAGAAGGACCAAGTATGCTACCGTGAGTTTATAAGTATTTATCAGCCTGTGTGGGATTTATATGTTTGAGGGAGATTTTACACACACACTCTCAAAATATATAAATCCCACAAATACTGTAGTCTTTGTCCTCTCTAAACAGCTGCAGTGTAGAAAGGCTTCTTTCAAACCCTCTCACCTTCTCTTCCACCCCAGAGACTGTTGTACTTGTAACTGGTATTGGGTTACAAATAGGAAAACATTGGGTAGCAAAACCATGGGCAGCTGTGAGATGATGGGCTGGACTAGATGGGCTCTGGGCCTGATCCAGCAGGGCTCTTCTTATGTTCCTAAAACAAATATGGCATGCACTGTCCAAGTAACCGCTACACTTGTATGGTTGTTCGCTGAGCTACAAGTACACCAGCAGCAGGTTCTCACACACTCACCTTCTCTCTCCTCTTCCCAGTTCCCACACCAAACTCCTCTGCTCCTATTAGTTCTCCCTGTATGCAAGCTGTGTTCATGATCTCACAGATGTAGGTTTGTCTCCTAGGGGAGGAGACCCAAAGTGAACAAGAGTGAGATTCTCCCAGCTAAGGAATGTTGTTCCTACCCCAAGTTGATCAGTGAGTCATCAAGGCCTCACTTCAGCAACAAGCTCCATCTACCCAAAATAGGAACCAAATCAGGACAGCAGAAGCATGTAGAAATTCATTGGCTTGCTTTGCAACTATACACTCCTATCAAATCTGCCAAATATTGAGGTTGAACACGGTAAGATTTTTCTGGTTTGAGAAGCTGTTATATTCTTAGGGCACAAGCCTAACCAGGTCTACTCAGAAGTAAGCCCTATTTTGTTCAATGGGGCTTACTCAGGAAAGTGTGGTTAGGATTGCAGCCTCAGAGCCCAGTGGCATAGCTAAGGGGGTGCAGGGGGTAGCAGTTGCACCGGGCATCAAGCTTTAGGGGGGCAACAAGCTGAGCTTGACACTACTGACCAAAATAGTGAAAATCTTGGTATGTATGAATAATACCATCATGTTATATATCATTGGAAAGGTAATTTAATGTGGAATGCAGTGCAATAAACTGCATTGGAATATCTTTATTCTATAAAACGTTATGGCCAATTAACCAGAAAATGAAAACACAGCTGTCTTGTGGAACAAAAAGTGGATTTGCTTAACTCCAAACTGATCTATGAAACTGATTGTTCTGAGTGTCAATGAGATGTTATTATGATACAGCATGGAATTAATAACTTTTTATTTATTTACTTGATTAAATTTGATTTTATCATGCAGGGCCTCTACAAAATCTTCTTTGACTCTGGGTAGCGGATAGCTACCCACTGACTGGGGAGAGGCAGCAGAGCAAGTGGTTGGTGAGCTACTGCGGGGAGGAGGAGGTGGTTTCCTCCCAATTTTAACTTTTTAAAAAGCCCAGGCATGATGTCACTTCTGGTTGTGACATCACATCTGGGGCAACATTTTGAGCTTGCCACTGGGCTACATTATCATTAGCTACGCCACTGCACAAACGTGCCATAAGGCATGTCTGCGAGTCCTACCGCCAGCCTACAGCCCGTGCTAACCCAGCACTGGGCGACCTCCACTGCTCGGCGGTCTCAAGACCGCTGAGCCGTGGCACGGTAAGTGAGGGATGGGATGAGGATGGGATGAGGATGGGGAGGTTAGAGAACAACAAGACAAAGGCAGGGTAGGAGAAGAAATTGGGAAAGGTAGGGTGATGGGATGTGATAGACGGTTTGGCACAATGAGAGGATGCGGGGACAAAGGAGCGAATAAGCAGCCCATCCTGGGGCATTCCGTGTATAAATGCTTTTATGCGAATGCCCGAAGTCTACGAGCAAAGGTGGGAGAACTGGAATGTCTGGTGACAAGGGAAAATATTGACATAGTGGGCATAACGGAAACCTGGTGGAATGCGGAGAATCAGTGGGATACCGCAATCCCGGGCTATAAACTCTACAGGAGGGACAGGCAGGGGCGTGTTGGAGGTGGGGTGGCCCTTTATGTTAAGGAAGGGATAGAATCCAGCAAAGTAGAGATTGAAGGTGGGTCCGACTCCACCGTAGAATCTCTGTGGGTTAAATTACCAGGCTTGTGCAGCAATGTAATACTGGGGGCGTGCTATCGTCCTCCAGACCAGAAATCTGATGGGGACCTTGAAATGAGGAAACAGATCAGGGAGGTGACAAGGAAGGACAGGGTTGTAATCATGGGGGACTTCAATTATCCTCATATTGACTGGGTCAATTTGTGTTCTGGTCACGATAAGGAAACCGGATTTCTTGACGTGCTAAATGACTGTGGCTTAGATCAGCTAGTCAAGGAGCCCACCAGAGGACAGGTGACTCTGGATTTAATTTTGTGCGGTACGCAGGACCTGGTTAGAGATGTAAACGTTACTGAGCCATTGGGGAACAGTGATCATGCTGCGATACGTTTTGACGTGCACGTTGGGGGAAGAATACCAGGCAAATCTCTAACAAAAACCCTTGACTTCCGACGGGCGGACTTCCCTCAAATGAGGAGGCTGGTTAGAAGGAGGTTGAAAGGGAGGGTAAAAAGAGTCCAGTCTCTCCAGAGTGCATGGAGGCTGCTTAAAACAACAGTAATAGAGGCCCAGCAGAGGTGTATACCGCAAAGAAAGAAGGGTTCCACTAAATCCAGGAGAGTGCCCGCATGGCTAACCAGCCAAGTTAGAGAGGCTGTGAAGGGCAAGGAAGCTTCCTTCCGTAAATGGAAGTCTTGCCCTGATGAAGAGAATAAAAAGGAACATAAACTGTGGCAAAAGAAATGTAAGAAGGTGATATGGGAGGCCAAGCGAGACTATGAGGAACGCATGGCCAGCAACATTAAGGGGAATAATAAAAGCTTCTTCAAATATGTTAGAAGCAGGAAACCCGCCAGAGAAGCGGTTGGCCCTCTGGATGGTGAGGGAGGGAAAGGGGAGATAAAAGGAGACTTAGAGATGGCAGAGAAATTAAATGAGTTCTTTGCATCTGTCTTCACGGCAGAAGACCTCGGGCAGATACCGCTGCCCGAACGGCCCCTCCTAACCGAGGAGTTAAGTCAGATAGAGGTTAAAAGAGAAGATGTTTCAGACCTCATTGATAAATTAAAGATCAATAAGTCACCGGGCCCTGATGGCATACACCCAAGGGTTATTAAGGAATTGAAGAATGAAGTTGCAGATCTCTTGACTAAGGTATGCAACTTGTCCCTCAAAACGGCCACGGTACCAGAAGATTGGAGGATAGCAAATGTCACGCCTATTTTTAAAAAGGGAAAGAGGGGGGACCCGGGAAACTATAGGCCGGTCAGCCTAACATCCATACCGGGTAAGATGGTGGAATGCCTCATCAAAGATAGGATCTCAAAACACATAGATGAACAGGCCTTGCTGAGGGAGAGTCAGCATGGCTTCTGTAAGGGTAAG
Source organism: Tiliqua scincoides (assembly GCF_035046505.1). NCBI lineage: Eukaryota > Metazoa > Chordata > Lepidosauria > Squamata > Scincidae > Tiliqua > Tiliqua scincoides. The sequence goes on from NC_089824.1 coordinate 145,618,617, forward strand.
TCTTGCCTCACAAACCTTATAGAATTCTTTGAAAAGGTCAACAGGCATGTGGATGCGGGAGAACCCGTGGACATTATATATCTGGACTTTCAGAAGGCATTTGACATGGTCCCTCACCAAAGGCTACTGAAAAAACTCCACAGTCAGGGAATTAGAGGAGAGGTCCTCTCGTGGATTGAGAACTGGTTGGAGGCAAGGAAGCAGAGAGTGGGTGTCAATGGGCAATTTTCACAATGGAGAGAGGTGAAAAGCGGTGTGCCCCAAGGATCTGTCCTGGGACCGGTGCTTTTCAACCTCTTCATAAATGACCTGGAGACAGGGCTGAGCAGTGAAGTGGCTAAGTTTGCAGACGACACCAAACTTTTCCGAGTGGTGAAGACCAGAAGTGATTGTGAGGAGCTCCAGAAGGATCTCTCCAGACTGGCAGAATGGGCAGCAAAATGGCAGATGCGCTTCAATGTCAGTAAGTGTAAAGTCATGCACATTGGGGCAAAAAATCAAAACTTTAGATATAGGCTGATGGGTTCTGAGCTGTCTGTGACAGATCAGGAGAGAGATCTTGGGGTGGTGGTGGACAGGTCGATGAAAGTGTCGACCCAATGTGCGGCGGCAGTGAAGAAGGCCAATTCTATGCTTGGGATCATTAGGAAGGGTATTGAGAACAAAACGGCTAATATTATAATGCCGTTGTACAAATCGATGGTAAGGCCACACCTGGAGTATTGTGTCCAGTTCTGGTCGCCGCATCTCAAAAAAGACATAGTGGAAATGGAAAAGGTGCAAAAGAGAGCGACTAAGCTGATTACGGGGCTGGGGCACCTTCCTTATGAGGAAAGGCTACGGCGTTTGGGCCTCTTCAGCCTAGAAAAGAGACGCTTGAGGGGGGACATGATTGAGACATACAAAATTATGCAGGGGATGGACAGAGTAGATAGGGAGATGCTCTTTACACTCTCACATAATACCAGAACCAGGGGACATCCACTAAAATTGAGTGTTGGGCGGGTTAGGACAGACAAAAGAAAATATTTCTTTACTCAGCGCGTGGTCAGTCTGTGGAACTCCTTGCCACAGGATGTGGTGCTGGCGTCTAGCCTAGACGCCTTTAAAAGGGGATTGGACGAGTTTCTGGAGGAAAAATCCATTATGGGGTACAAGCCATGATGTGTATGTGCAACCTCCTGATTTTAGGAATGGGTTAAGTCAGAATGCCAGATGTAGGGGAGAGCACCAGGACGAGGTCTCTTGTTATCTGGTGTGCTCCCTGGGGCATTTGGTGGGCCGCTGTGAGATACAGGAAGCTGGACTAGATGGGCCTATGGCCTGATCCAGTGGGGCTGTTCTTATGTTCTTATGTTCTTATGAGGGTGGGGAGGAGGCATTCTGGGGAGGGGGAAGGCTGGTGAAGAGAGGGCGGGGACAAGGCATAATCGGGAGGCAGGGGCAGGAGGCGTGCCAGGGAGGGAGCGGGGAGGTGGGTCCATTGGAGCTCCACTCCACTGGATTCTGTCCATTCGTGTAGGGCTCTGAGCCCTACGTGAACGGCTTTACCTCACCACTGCTGGGCTGCGTCCCTTACCTGGGAGAAGGGGATGAAAGTTCCCTTCTCCCGAGATGCCGCCCACAGCAGGCTGAGGCGTGCAGGTTGTGGCGGCAGCCGTTCTCGGCGCCACTGCAGCCGCGCGACCTGGGCAGCTCAGGATTGGGCTGTCAGTTATTTTAATTAAACCTTATATTTTATATTTACTTTTTAATTTGTTACCAGTCTCAACGTCTTCAAAAGGGTGAAACTCCCAGACCTCCAATGGCGAAAAATAAAAGTAATAAAAAAACTGGCTGTCAAGGTAATGGACTTTAAGTCAAAAGGGGAACAGCCATGCTTGCTGTTTGATTCTTCACTGAAGCTCTACATCATAGCTATAGGATGCCAGGCATTAACAGAATCCCTGACTGCAGAAGCATCCCTACAGAGGAGGAAAATCATATGGTATTTAATGCTAGCTGAAAGGAAAAATCCTAAGTGAAATCAGGAAACACTGTGTTTTTTTCCCCTCATAGGCAGAGACTGAAACAAGAAAAACAAGTCTTGCCAGCAAGACTCCAGCACCTTTTAAAAGTTGTGAAGAACTGAGAATTTGAGCAGTTCCTTCTGTTGTCAAATACTAATTCTTATACTGTTTCAACTGAAATAGCAGAATCCGTTCAATCACACAGTTGCCCCTGTGGCATACACGGCAGAGATTCCCAACCATTGCCAGGACGCCAGCCCCTTAAGGAGGGCAGGAACCAGACCAGGGACCTGTAGTGCCATTAGTATGGCATGTCTGGATTTTGCTTCTACCACTGCCAAAAGCAAATGAGTAAAAAAAATAAATCCATTTTTTACTTACCCATGTTTGGCAGTGGAAATCGCAAAACCCAGTGCCATTCTAACAGCACTATGAGTCCCCAGTTGGGTCACTTCCCCCTGTAAGGAGGTAATGTCCTGACCAAAAATGTGCACTCCTGCCCAGTAGGGGGGGAGAACATGACCCCCAGGTTGGGAACCACTGTATGGTAATGTGGGAACAAATCTTTAGGTTGTACATGTGTCTTTCCACTATCACATTAGGACCATCATGATGTTTTCATGTCCTTGGGGCTCAAGTTAGCTCAAGCCTCTTTCCTACACACCATCAACATTTCCTAGTGAAATGTGGCCTGGTTCATCAAAGCTCTCAAAGCCCTATCAAGTGCCTTCTTTTCTGCCCGTTGGCTTCAAACCAGCTATTGTAGATGTGCACTGCCCTGGGGTGAGAGAAGAGAATGTAGCAGGTGAAAACTGCTTAACTCACTTTTTCTTCCTTTCTGACACTGATATGAGACCTAGCATGACCTCGAGTATGAAACAACTTCAGTAGATGGTGTCCCAATTGAAGTCTGTGACATACTTGAGGATGCACAGGAAGAAAAAAACAAGAGGAACTATCTTGCAAGAAATATTCCAATTTGCTACCGGACTCCCCACATGGGTAAAGATTTTAAACATGAAACAGCACTGGCAGCATCTGACCTTAACTTGAGAGAGTTCCTATTGTGTATGAATAAGGCAGCCTGCTGTTGTATAATGGATTTTGCAAAATCCAATATTGAACTAAACAGTGACATTATAGTGCACTCCACTTATACCATGTGGGGTTCAAGAGACAAATAAGAGCAGTCAAATGTGTCACAGATAGAAATGAATAACATGATAGCTCCTTCCGACCACCACAGGTTAAACCAGTGTTCCAAATACCAAAAAAAAAATAAAAAATTTTTTTTAAATTTTAACCAGAATTGCACCAAAAGTTCACCTGCAAAAAAAAGCGGGGACGACATAAGGCTCAATTCTATCCGATTTTCCAGTGCCAGTGCAACAATGCCAATAGGGTGTATGCTGCATCCTTTGGTGGGGAGATAGTCACAGAGGCCTCCTCCATGTAAGGGAACCCTTACCTCAGCTGCACCAGTGCTAGAAAGTCGGATAGGACTGGGCCCATAGTGTTTTGCAAGGACCAGAAATGTCCCCTAAAGGACCCCTTACACTCTTTTACCTATTGGCAGCTCCCCAGTCAGTTGATACTTTGGCATAATTTTTTTTTTCTTTGTAACTGTCTTCTTCCTGGAATCAGTGATGTCATTACACAGTCAGATTTGCCTATATGAAGAGCAACTGAGGGCAAAAAAGACCAATTCAGAAGAAGGGAAATCTTTACTGAATTGCATTGCTCTCACACTGAACCAATCAGGGATCAAGATGATGATGTCATGACACCATGCAGCCAATCAAATTTGGCTACATAATTACACCATTGAGGGCAAACATTGCCATTTCAGTGAGCAACATTGCCTGTATCATATAACTTTGTTTCTGAAAGCATAAACTCATTTTTTCACATGAATATCCAGGAGGGCAAAAAAAATCAGGGAGTTTAAAAATTAGCACATAATGTACACAGAATTCTGTCAATCACAGTAATGTACACCAGCTGTGGAGGTTGGAGCGGGTTAGAATTATTTCAGTGATCCAGAAGGCAGCATAAACCTACAGTTCTGTTTGGTGAACAGGAAGCCATTTTCAATTGTTTACTCAACATTCCCTCCATGGGCTTTTAACTGTGGCAATGCTTAGTCGCTTTGAGAGACCGCTTCATATGAATGGTCACAGAGGATGAAACAGACAAAATCAAGGGGTAGCAGAGTCCATAATAAAGGTTCATTTGGTTATTGCTGGGATTTGAGAGGCAATATTGCCAAGAAATAAAGGCAGAAGACATAGAAACTAGGAGAGGAGCTCATAGAAACCAGGAGAGGAGCTCGATGTTTTTACTGACTCCACAGGATCAAATAAGCAACAAAAACTCTGTTCTTATCTGATTATCTGCCCCATGGTACCAGAAATGACCCTGGATGCTAGCAAATATCTACAGAGATGGGATCTTGAGTAGAGAGATTTTATTGGCAGCAATTTGATCAGCAGATGAAAATAAACACAAAGTTATTATTTTTATTAAATCAGTGGTTCTCACACATTTAGCACCGGGACCCACTTTTTAGAAGGAGAATGTGTCAGGACCCACCAGAAGTGATGTCATGACCGGAAGTGGCATCATCAAGCAGGAAAATTTTTCACAGTCCTAGGCTGCAATCCTACCCACACTCCCAGGAGTAAGTCCCATTTACTATCATTGTCAAAAGAATATACATAGCATCTTGTTAAAAGTACAGGTCTGTAACATTTCCGCAAATGCAGTCACATACCAAGGTAGCATCATATAATACGGTGGTTCTCACACATTTAGCATGAGGACCCACTTTTTAGAATGAAAATCTGTTGGGGCCCACCAGAAGTGATGTCATGACCAGAAGTAACATCATCAAGTAGGAACATTTTTCACAATCCTAGGCTGCAATCCTACCCACGCTTACCCAGGAGTAAGCCCCATTTGCTATCATTTTTAAAAGAATATACATAGTAGCTTGTTCAAAGTACAGGTCTGTAACATTTCTCCAAATGCAGTCACATACCATGATAGCACCAAGTCTAATATATTTAAAATAAAATATTGAAATGAATGGGGACCCACCTGAAATTGGCTTGTGACCCACCTAGTGGTCCTGACCCACAGTTTGAGAAATACTGTATTAAATGATACATTATTAAACCAATTCCCAGCTGTCCTGACTGCTGGTTGATATGATCCCCCTGCAGGAACTAGCAAAAGGTGTCTTAGGAATGCTTTCTACAGTTATCATCCCTTGACTCTTGCACATGTTGTCCTCGAACAAAAGATCACCTAAGTACTCAATTTTTGCACCCCTCTAGCTACACACTGGAGGTTAAGTTCTTCAGACATCGCCCATATGAGGAAGAAATGAGCATGATCCCAACTCAAAAAGGGCTGCACTCCTTTCATAATCTTATTCGCCTTCTGAAGTTAACATGCACACTTAACAGGCTGATGCCCAAACCTCTTAGGCCGAAATTCTATACACACTTTCCTGAGAGTAAGCGTCAGTGAGGACACTGGAACTTACTTGTGAGTAAACATGTACAGAATTGCACAGCATGTCCATTGCCTAGATCCACATTTGCAAGTGATATTCAGTTCACTTTACCTCAGACTGGGCTGGTCCAACTCCTTCCACTAGCAGTGCTGTTCTGCTTTAGCTCATGGAGGTAGACAGCAGTGTAGCTAGAGGGGGCAAAACAGTAAATACCATAGACTCCGCAAGGTACCCTGTAAGCAACACCTCTGATTCGCTGTCAGAGTCATTCCAGGCAGTGACGGCAATGCACAGATGCTCACTGAACCAGCATTGCCATTGCTGCCTGGAATGGCTCTGATGGCAAATGGGAGAAGCCACTTACACAGTGTGTTGCAGTGCCTGCAGTCCTTACCGTTTTGCACCCCTCAGGCTATGCTACTGGAGGTAAAGTTCCTCAGACATCGCCCATTTGAGGAAGAAAGCTGATCTTATTTTAATGGTAATATGTGAATATCCAACTCTCAACTGAGTAAATGATACAGTCTTCAGGTCAGCTCTGCAAGTCACCATCAATGTAGAGCTAGAAAAGGTCAAATTTGTTTTTTTCACCTTTTAATTTTTCCTTTCTGAGTTGCCTGCTTTGACTAATTCCTTATCTCTCTGTTTTACCATTGCAAACATATATTTTCCGGCTTAACTAATGAGAAGTAAAGGTTAAATTAGACTTGGAACATGCAGGTGCCCCTTTTTTTGTTAAATAGAATGTACATAGAATGTAAATAGAATGTAGGCCCTCAGTTTGGCTGTACTTGTCGTAAGAGGCGACTAAACAGCCACCAGGTAGATGGGACTCGTCAGCCTGGGAAGGCAGCTCATCTGAGAGAAGGAAAACTCTGATTCCAAACCTCCACTGCCTTGTGGCTACATCCAATTATGGAAAAGGCTTCAGGAGTCAACCTCGAGGCAAAATCCGGAGCCGGAGTCCCTGAGGCAGTTCGTGGCTGAACACAGTCATGTTCTGGCAACTCCTGCAACGCCGCTGGAACCAACTGTATTGGCTTCCGCCTTTCCATTGGACCATTTCAGCGACGTGAAGAGGGGGGATTTGCTGCATGGGTAACAGCCTATCCTCCATACCTACTTTACCCAGGCTTCGCGCACTAGAGAGGGCACTGTGTTCCAGAACCACCATTCAGAGCGTGACACCATAGTCTTCCGAGACTGAAGGATGCCAACAGAATGTACAGAAGTGAAATGACAGCAGGGGCATAAGAGAGCTTTAGAACATTGCTCCTGCCATGTTTCTGCTCTTGACTGCAGCCCCTCACATGTTATCTCAACTACAGGAAGATCCAGCATCCAAAGAGAGACTAGAAGCCCAATCCTTTCTCATTATCTTCTGTCACAAACCCAGCTAAGAGAGCACATGCTGCATGTAATATTGGGGTTGCTACCAGATGGCCTGGGAGAGGCAAGTAAAAATATTTATTCTTACTTCTCTCTCTGGTCCATTGATCATCAACGGGTCTCCCCAGACCTGTACCAGCTCTGTTGCTGACATAAGGCCGAGGAGAGGCAGGGAGCATGTCAGGCCAGCCAGGTAAACAGATCCTGGCATGCTCAGCTGCCACCAGGATCCAGCCTCAAATCACCCCCTTGTAGTAAATATAGAAGCACAGGCACTGAGCTTTGAGATGTCTTTGTATATTTGGCAAACCTGGCAGGCACACCTGCGACTGTGCACATGTTTTGTTGATATGTCGAGTGTTGAAAAGCCAGTGTTTGGGGAAAATAGTAGAAGGTTATAGAAAGAGCTAGCCTTGAAAATGTTATGAAGAAATCATATCTATGGAATGTGTTTGCGGTTAAGCTTGAGAGCCAGCTGGTTACAGTCAGTATGAATGTCAACATCCTTTTTGAAATTTCCCTATTACGTAGCCTTATATCATGTGTTTTGAGACTTAATAAAAAGCTGGGTCAGGAGCTGGGAGACACTTCACTTCTCCCTTGATTTCATTCTTGCTCCTGCTTCCAGTCGTTTTGCACCTCTTTGAAACCTGTGTCTGTTGTCTAATTCTTGCCATGGCTTCTCTGCCACACCAAAGCAGCATCTCAAGCTGCTCCTCAAGTAGCACTGAAATGCTACACCCCCTGTTTCCTACCCTGAACCTTCCCTGAACTACCCACAGTGGTGGATCTCCCCAGCCCTGTGCCCCGGGGCAAAGGTTGCAATGGTGCCCCCCTGTGGAATGCCGCTGCCCCCTGTGTGCAAATCCGCACCCTCCCCCCACTTACCTGAAACTTATGGAGCCTTGCGCAACCTCATGCTGCACAGTTTCTGGGAGCATAGTTTCCAACCCCGTCAGGAGGCTCAGAGAGGCTTCCACGGGGTCCTAAAGGCGCACGCCCAGAGCAGTTGCCCCATCAAATGAATGGGAGGTCCACCACTGACTACCCATGACCCACTCCTGCCATCACTTTTTGTACTCCAGCACAGGCTGGGTCTCTGTGGCAGGGGTGTGGATTTGCACCAGTGAGGCACATGACAGCAAGCATGCAATTTACAGAGGCATTTATGGCAGTGGGTTGAGAGATTCACCAACATAAAAGCCCAATAGGATGGGCAGTATGAGTCACAGACTTAGGCTGCAATCCTAACCTCACTTTCCTGAGAGTAAGCCCCATTGAACAAAATAGGACTTACTTCTGAGTAGACCTGGTTAGGCTTGTGCCCTTACTCCTCTCACATACACTCCTGATCTGTCTTCCCCATATGAGTGTTTTCAACTTGGAAATAATTTACTTGAAGATAAATAGCCCATAGGGGATTGGTAGCTACAAACAACTTTTGCAGAACAACCAAGAGGTGTATCGTCAGAATTCAAAAGAAGAGATGGCTAAGAAGTTTATGACAGAACTCTTCAGAATTCTGTATCTAGTGGAAGAAAGCAGAGAAAAACATTGACACAGCTTTTTGCTGTACCAATATTAGCAACACTTGGCAACATTTTGACCGTTTTTTTCTGCCTCCAATCTCATCACTCCTCTCGCTCTGCTTCCATGACCCAAAAGCCTGGCGTGACATGGCTGGCTAGTCCAAATATCTGACACTGAATACGTCAAAGTACAGAGGCGATGTGCTTGAATTTCAGAGGGTGCTTTCAAAACAGCTTTGGCTAATTGTAAATAATGAATTATTTTCCTTCTTTAATGCCTGCAACTCTGTCCTCAGTTGCCATGGAGATTTCAAGTTTCAAAATGTTCTACTTTGAGAGGAAGACATTTTCAGCTTCCAGGTTCTCTGCTTTTTTGTCTCTCTCTTTTCTTTCTCTGGGAAGAAGATGCAGGTTTGAAAATAAATCATCTGCAACAGTGTCCTGATTTCTTCCTCTTTAGGAATAAATTAACTAACCAATAATAAGTCTTTTTCTGCCCTGTATGCTGAGTGAACATACCTTCTTTCCTCCCCCATCCCAGTATTATAATTATATTGGTTCAGCGCACACACATCAAGACTTAAATAACAAGGCTCTTGATGGGGGAAAAAAAATTACAAATCTGAGTCATGCTGCTTCTACAGTTTTTTAATGAGGGTGTAGGAGGTATGTAATGCATTCATGACTCACAGAGAATATGTTAAATTTATCCCGGCAGGTACTAGTGAGTAGGAAGGGCGTGAGGCAGCTTACATTTCGTTGTGACACTAGCAGAATGATACTGAGGAAACAACTGGTAGAAGGAATAAGGGTTTGAGAGGCCAGTGCTCCTGGGCTGTGTGTGAAAAATTGAGAAGGATAAAAATAAGTGCCACAGGGATGAATGCATTTTGCATTGAATGAGCATTGAATAAATGAGATAAGGGATGAAGGGGCAGGCTGGCTCACTATGTAAATGGACCAAATCCTCGATGGGTCAAGTGGCTGAATATCAAGCTGCCATTTTATTTTGTTCTGGAAGGGCTCCTGACAGGTGGTTAGTCAACAGTTGAAGGTTTCCCATCACCACTTCCCTGTGCTACAGAAAGTTGCACCTGATGAACAGCCTGTTTGTCACGCTGCTGTTATAGGCACAGGAATCTGGTCATAAAAGGTAGTAATCCAAGTTGGACATAAAGCTCCATGTAGGCATCTGTGGTGAAAATCCCAGATTTACCTTTATAGGTTGCCTATTTTTCACCTGTCTTGCACATTTCTATCACTTGGAAGGCTTCAGGGATGCCTTAGTATTCTGAAGGAACTGCGAAGTCATTTGAAGACAGAAGCTACATTTGCCCTATTGTGTGATTTTTGTTTGAGCATCTTCTTCTTCCCAGCTGACAAGTAAACAAAGGGCCTGGCTCTGAGTCAGCTCCCCAGACGGACCATGAAGCCCACCTCATTTGCAGGAAGTGGAAATTCAAGTGGCTCAGCTGACTCCAAGGATCCAACCTCAGAGACATATCCTGGGGCTATAAAATGTGGCATCATACACTGCCCTTTGCATATGACCCCACATTTGATGTTGGGACAATCTGATACTCTGTCAGGGCTCACCTGCCTATCCCACCACAGAGTGGGTACAATGGCCAAGAACCTGGAACACCAAAAGTAGGGCAGAAAAAGCATCCAGAGAAATTGTTAGGTTAGGTTTTGTTTTACTAGCCACTTGCATTTTAATATTTTTACCAACATTTGATGCTTTGCCCCTTTTCTTCTTCTTTTGTTGGATTATCAGGGCCTGGTTTTGATTTTTACTTTTTAATCAGTGTATCTTCCTTTCATTCCTTGGATATTTTGCAGCTTTTATATGAACTTCTTGCACCTACCAGCTTGGTCTCGGTTCATTCAGCAGGTTGCCACATCTCCCAGACTGCCCATATTTTGCTACTGTGTGAATTTAAGGGGAATTTCAGACCGTTAAGTCAGGCCGCACTGCTGGAATGCAAGTTCCGGCAGCAAAACCCAACCGTAGGATTTGGCTTTCAGTTAGCCAGAGGCTCAGCCAAAGTGGATACCTACTATCGTGTTGGGTATCCCTTTATAGTACACATTAACCATGACCCATCTGTGCCTAAGCCCTGCTGAAGCCATCAGTCTTACTTGGTCATGTTTGGCTTACTGTGCATGTGTTTATACTCTGAAGTTTGATTAATCTGATAACTTTCATTTTCTATGGGTTGTTACATATTTCTATCTCTAAACTGAACATGATCCCCTGTTAATTTATGCATTTATTTTACCTTTGTATCATGGAAAACATCAATAAAAAGAAAAAAAACAAACCATCACCTTAATTATACTTTTCTAATAACTCACCATCTGCCTTGCTGCCCCCTTCCATCAAAAGCTTTGCAATGTTGAGAAATCCTTTGGCAGAAGCTAAGTGAAGGGGTCTGTCTCCAACTTCTCCACTCACATTCACATCAGCACCAAATTTCAGCAAGAGTCGGGTTACCTAAATATTTTATTAGTCTTGAATTAAAACAGGCAGCAACAGTCATATTTTCCACGAAATCACAGGACACCATATAGATTGGATGCCTTTAGATTTGAAAATGCTGTTTCATAAAACATCAGGAGTATGTACTTTATCTAGCCACTGTCATGAGGATTAGGCTTATTGGGGTCTCCATCTATAATTAAACCACATGTACACAGAATACTCCTTTGCTCAGTGGCAGTTGTCATTGCCTTTCCCAAAATGACACTGACAGTGAAGGGATGAGAACAGACACACACCTATTAGTTTAACTGACCTAAGTAGCAAAACAGAGTAACGCCCATGAATTAGATATATTCAAGCTATAGTTACTTCTCTGAAAGCGAAAAAAACCCCAAAACCCATTATCATGAAAGGACCACATGTATTTTAATATAATTTGATAAAAACTGTGACAAGTTGTTCAAAAGCAACCCATACCAAAATAAAATACACCAGCCTCTCATGAAGGCCCTTCTTATGTAACTGGATGAAGAAGTGAATTTATATAACTTTAACAAGGAGCATCTCAGGAAAGCACACTGTTACTGAAACAAAATGTAAGATTACATTACTTTCAACTGTCTGCATCTTTGCGCTCGGGCTGATCCAAACAACTTTTGGAAATGGCTCTCTACTTTCATCTTATTGGCATGGTAACGACACAGGAAATAGACCATCTATAGGCCATGCCTGAATACAGTCAAATGCTCAAGAACCCCAGTGTTCTTGGCCCTCTGCTAGAGGTCAGCATCATTGGGCTTCTCCGTATACCTCAGCCTCCTCCTCGCCATCACCATCCTATCAGTCTGGTGTACTGGGAGAAAGCTGGCTGAGCAGCACCAGCAATCAGAAAGAGGAGTGGCAGCCATTGCCATTGCTGCACCCTGCTATGCTGGGCAGAGATGAGGATCAGGCATGATGGGAGATGGCAAGCAAGAAAGTGGCAAAAGTAGAAGTAAAGAGTTGGAGGAAGAGGCCCACAAAAGACCTTGACTGACTCCTAAAATCTAGAGCTGGTACTGTGAAACCTCTTTAGTCATTAGGCAATTCAAAAGCTCTGTCTGAAATTATTCATCTGTATTGTCTCATTCACACATGCAAAACATCATAGTAAGAGTTGAAAGTTCAGTTTCTACCAGCTTGTAGACAATGCCAAAAGCCACTTCTGTTTCTCTCTCTGTGAAGCAGGGTGTGCTATTTATTACACAAGTAGTCCTCCCTCTGTCAGTACACTGCCTATTCTGCCAGTCTACCAGCTGACTTACCTGTTCGTAGCCGTAATATGCTGCAATATGTAAAGGGGTGAAGAAAACCGCATCTTGAACATTGACATATGCGCCATGTTGCAAAAGAATATCTACAGCCTAGAAGGAAATAGAAGAAACATCCCAGTTAAGAGCGCTGCCACACAGTCACATTGTACACTGAAATGCTGCAGTGTGGCATGTAGAATGTGGCATGTACAACTCACTAACATTATAAAGGGATGCTTGATGAATGCTGCATGTTACTGTGGGGTTGGATAAATGCATTTGGAAACACATTGCCTAGAAAAAGAGCTGATTTGTGAAGATGGAAATTCTGAAATGACTGATGAAGGTAGTCCAGACTGATCCTTACTTTTTTGTGAAGTCCTGAGAAAAAAACAGGAGTGAAAGCACGTATTATCATCCGTTAGATACCACTTTTCAACAAAAAGTTCACAAAATAGTTTACAGAAAAAATCAAATAACGGGCAGTCCAATCCTGAGCTGCCCACTGCATGGGGTTGCAGTGGCGCTGAAAATGGTTGCAGCATCCAGCACCCAGTGCACTCCAGGCAGCCACCACTGCCTCCTTGGGAGAAGAGGACTTTTGTCCCCTTCCCCTGGGTAAAGCAAGTAGCCCGACAATGGGGTTACTTGATTCTACGGAGACCCAAAGGTCAGTATAGAATGAAGTGTCTCTGTGTCGGGTGGCCAGCCCAACACAGAGGATCTGGATCTGGTGGAGTGAAGCTCCACAGGTTAGTGGAAATGGGAAAGGTGCAAAAGAGAGCGACTAAGATGATTACTGGGCTGGGGCACCTTCCTTTTGAGGAAAGGCTACGGCATTTGGGCCTCTTCAGCCTAGAAAAGAGGCACCTGAGGGGCGACATGATTGAGACATACAAAATTATGCATGGGAAGGACAGAGTGGATAGAGAGATGCTCTTTACACTCTCACATAACACCAGAACCAGGGGACATCCACTAAAATTGAGTGTTGGGAGAGTTAGGACAGACAAAAGAAAATATTTCTTTACTCAGCATATGGTTGGTCTGTGGAACTCCTTGCCACAGAATGTGGTGATGGCGTCTGGCCTGGACGCCTTTAAAAGGGGATTGGACAAGTTTCTGGAGGAAAAATCCATTACAGGTTACAAGCCATGATAAGAACATAAGAACAGCCCCACTGGATCAGGCCATAGGCCCATCTAGTCCAGCTTCCTGTATCTTACAGCGGCCCACCAAATGCCCCAAGGAGCACACCAGATAACAAGAGACCTGCATCCTGGAGCCCTCCCGTGCATCTGGCATTCTGACATAGCCCATTTCTAAAATCAGGAGGTTGCACATACACATCACGGCTTGTACACCGTAATGGATTTTTCCTCCAGAAACTTGTCCAATCCCCTTTTAAAGGCGTCCAGGCCAGTCGCATGGGCTATGTCAGAATGCCAAATGCAAGGGAGGTCACCAGAATGAGGTCTCTTGTTATCAGGTGTGCTCCCTGGGGCATTTTGTGGGGCTGCTGTGAGATACAGGAAGCTGGACTAGATGGGCCTATGGCCTGATCCAGTGGGGCTGTTCTTATGTTCTTATTGTCCCACCCCCCTCCTGCCCTGCTCCTTTCCTCAGCATGCCTCCTTCCTGCCCTCTCCCCACCCTCCCTCTGCCTAACCCCACCCTGGAATGCCTCCTCCCTGCTTCCCCCAACACCCCCACCTACATCTCTGCTGCTTGGCTGTCCACACGACCACTGGGCATGCTAGCCCAGTGCCAGCCAACGCTAGGCTAGCAATTTAATTTTAAAAAATTAAAAAGTGGAGTTCCAACACTGCACCCTCTTTTCTGGATTCCTGAACTTATTGCTGAACAGTTGCTACCTCCACCTCCACTGCTCCAGTACTCTGTTCAGGTGGTATCTCTTCTTCACTCTTCTAACAACCAAGAGTCGTCAGCACTGCAGAAAGACCATTTGCCTACTACAGAGCTTGCTACCATACTAATTAGGTCTTCAGAAACCAACCATCCAATACAATTCGGTTTTTCTTCACTTAACCAATTGCTTTTACTTGCAAGATGACCTGTGCTCCTTCCTCATTTGTGGCTTCCTTAATACTGCTTCACAGAAGACGTTATCAAAAGCCTTTGAAGATATAAGCAAATTATGTCCACTTCCACAAGAGATCATCAATTGAGGCTTTATTTAAGGGTTAGAAAGTGTGTCAACAAATGCTGCATAAGATAAAACTAAGGATTTTCTCTCTTGGGCAAGGGTAACAGATAAGAAATCTTCTAACAAAATTTAATCAATTCTTATTGACTTTCTAGCAGGTGAAATTAAAACGAGAAAGACAGCTTCGACAATTAAGCCATACCGCATGAGGAAAAGTTGCTCTGTGTATCATGGTGTTAACACATCTAAAGGAACAGGGATGGTTTTCTGAACGTCTCCTTTTTTTTTTTAATTAAGCCATTCAACCCCAAACACAATGAATTCCAAGCAGTGGCCTAATTCTTTCCAATTTAGAAGATACTGATATAATCAGTCATGTCCTCTAGATATGATTTGCTTAAAAAGGAGAAGACTTATTAACTCCTTGCTGCACTGTGCAAATTTCAGACCGTGTTAACAAACTGTGTTACAGTCATAGCAAGACAGTTAAGACTGTGTTAACACAGTCACGCAAGATAGCCACTTGTGAAGGCAAGAAAGACTGAAATGAATCAGTTATAACAACAGCAGAAAGTCACCTGACAGATGTCAACTATAATGAATGAAATTATTTACTGAAGAATGAAGTCTAATTAAATATTGTATCTTATCTCTTTATAAATACTGTTATTATTATTATTATTATTATTAATAATAATAATAATAATAATAATAATAATAATAATAATAATAATAATAATAATAATAGATATGGTTAAGATATAGGCATTAAATTAAAACATGCTCTGATTTTGCATTAGGCTTATGTCATTGGACGTGATATTGTATTATATTATATTAAGGTTGAGTACCCCTTTTCTGGACTGCCTGGGGCAGGAAGATTAGAGATTTTTCCAGATATGCATAAATTATGCATAAATATGAGATATCTTAGAGATGGAACCCTAAGAGCGCATCAAGAGTGCTCTTTGGGCTGGTGTAAGGACTTGCACTTGCCTTGGACTGTCACAAATGTGCCATAAAGCATGTCTTCAATGACTCAGGAGCAGGCCATGCCAGCAGAAAGACACATGCCAGCCTCTTCTCGCTGGATCTGGAACTAGAAGAGGTAAATTCAGGCCAGCATGGGGAGGCCGGCGTAGGAGGTTAGGAAGCATTTAGGGGCAGAGGAGGGTGGGTGGTGGGCAGGTCAGTGGGTGAACTGGGCCTGAGAGAGGGTGGAACTGGCCACCAGCACTTAGGCCAGATCCTAACCCTCTTTCCGAGCAGCCCAGCATTACACCAGGCTGCTCAGATCTACACCAGCAATTTAGCTGGCATGGATCTGAGCAGTGCCATTGAGGTGTCTGCCATGAAACATGAGGTAAGAGGAAATAAATCTGCTTACTCTGAATAGCTCAGGATCCACCTCAAACCCTGCGCTGGATACAGTGCAGGCCAATTGCCCTTCCTGTTCCAGTGCAGGTTAGAATTGGGCTATTCACACTTCAGAACACAAATGCTCCTTGTGTTTACTTCTGTGTTCACACTTCCCAAGTGCTCTTTCTGCAGTCCACAATGTGCTGCCTAATCGGCTCCACTCTGCACTACCTTCTTCACCCTTAGGGGTCAAAGTGCAACTGGCATCCTCTGCTGGTTTGTTCTGAGTAGCACCTCATAAAGCATTGCGCTATTGCCAGGCATGCAAAAAGTCCCTGCTGGCTTGCTGCAGCACTCTGGGTATGCACAAAAGTTAAACAGAAGAAGTCCTGCCGGCTGAGCATTGACTTGTGCCCCATAATGCATCATGCTATGGCCAGTTGCCCCAAAAATCTCTGCCAGCCTCCTCACTAGATCACACTGAGAATGCAATAAATATAAACAAAAAATAAATATAATAAATATTAACCAAAAAATGTCTTGCCCGCTTCCTCTGCTAGATGAGTAGTAGCGCTATAACTACCAGGTGCAGAAAAAGTACAAAAAGTAATGTCCCCCTAAATGTTCAGATTTCAAAACAGTCCAGAACAGTCAGCTTGCATTCCCCAAGGAAGCAGATGGTTCTCCCTCTCTTCAGCTCCCTGTCAGAGCCTGTGATGGCTGGAGGAGGAGAAAAAAAGAAATGTCTGCTCTTGTTTGTTCTTTCCTCTGTTAAGTAAAATAATAAATGTTCAGCCTTTTCATGACACTTGGATGCCACGTACCCATATTCTGAGCTGAACAGAAATAGTTGTAGATTTGTAAAACACAATTTCAAAAAAAAGAAAAGAAAAAATGTGATAAAAAAAGAACTCCAGAGAACCAAAATTTGAAAATACTCTGGAGTGTATAGTGTCCCTTCTCTCTAGAATGTAAGGAACATAATGCAATTTAATTGCTTTCATTAAAAGCCCCCAAAGCAGAAAGGTAAATTAGAGCTCATCTTGCTATAGTTCTAATGAAATATCATGTACAATTGGGTCAATGTTTTTTTTTTTCTCCTTCAAGCCATCTATCCGCAATTAAAAATTAAAGAACTCAGACTTGTACACTGAGTGATCTACTTGGAATCAGGGAGTTGCAAATTAATCTGTCCAGTTATCCCAAAATCAAAATTTATTAATAGAGCCCACATTAGAATTCTCTTCCCCACTAATCATGCTGAAGGTGAAATAATGCAAGATGCTGAGTGAATCTGAATGTAAAATGCAGCGTCAGCAGACAAAATTTGACAGATGGAAAGCAGTAAACTAAAGCTGTCAGGATGGTTCAACACTTGCAGAGGTACCAGTGGTTTTCCTACATGTGAATTTCCTTAGGATTGCACTTGTCCCCATTTAACCCATTTTTGCCTGGCTTAAAGAAAGTAGTATATGGAAACTGGAAGTATACCTGCAGCCATTTATCTGGATGCAGCTGCTATGATTTCCACAATTGCTGTCGCTCCCAAAGACTGTCATCATTTTAGACATCACCAAAAATCGTGTGCAGTTGGACACATGTGTACATATGGCTCCAAGTTCGCACAAATTAACACCAACGCTTGTATTTTGGAACCACCAGTATATAATCTCTAGATGCTGTACTTCCTACTTTGTATTTCAATTTGATCCCAGTGATGAGGAGGAGAAGCCAACAGTGGATAAGCAGACATGTCTCCAGGGGCTCCTGAGAGACAGTCTGTTTTCCCCCAAAAAACTTCAGGTCTGATCTGAAGATCTTTATCAGGAGACATAAGATCTTTCCACAGTACCAGAGATTTTGGTTCAGGTACCAAAGATTTTGAAAGCCTGACTGGGGGGGGGGGGGCTTTCTTCTTGGAAACCTAATCATCAGGGACAGTATTGGGGGAGGTTCAGTGTCTGCAATCAAGCTGCTGGCTCCATGCTAAGATACCATATGGAAGAAAAAGCATGAAGTGTAAAGTTTAAGTTGGAAATTTAAGATAAGTATGTGTTAATATTGTCCTCGGCTTTGATTGACTGATTTGGCTAAAAGCCCTGGATACACTGAAGGAGTTAATGAGAAACTTTTTAAGGATGTTGAAAGTGCTCTTTGTAGTGGAATAAATCGGTCGTGGATTATAATTATAAATATAATTTGGTGTGTGGACTAAAATCCAGAATTACTTGTGGACATAATTTTTATTAGACTTGAAAGAGTTTTGTCTCCTTGAGACTGTTTCTTTCGTTTTGTTTTTCTCCATCAATCACACTGTTATCTGTAAGAAAAATTCAAAAAATGCCTGACTGAAAAAACATGTGGTGGAAGTAAGGAGAATAATTCGCTGTGGACATCTTGTGGATTAGAGAGAAATTGCAAGGTGGAGCCTGTTCCAGATATTTGGACTCAAATGATCCTCAAAAATTTGGAAAAATTGCTCACAATGAGAAGACAGCAGTTGAGTTGGTCCTTGCAGATTCAAGCCAGTTTAAAGACTCTGTCTCAAAAGAGAGATGTGTGCAAGGAGCAATTGGAAGATGTGAAGAGAACAGAAGATAAACAGAAGGAGAAAGCGGAAAAGATGATGGTGAGGGATGAAATCATCATCAGAAGAGTGGATACAGAAATTAGAAGAGTGGAAAATCAACAGGATCTAGAGGGAACGCTGATGGAGATTGAAACAGAGAAGATGGACAGAGTAACATGGGTGCACAAAATACAAAATTTGTTGGGACAAGAAGAAGAAAACATATCCCAATTAATTGGAAGAATGAACATACCTTATACAAGAAAATGTGGGCTAATTGGATTCTGTTTATGGAGATAAATTCTTAAAGATATTACAGGAGAAAAAATGGAAAGAAAGTAGAGAAACCTGAGGGTTAAAGAAAATTGGAGGATTTTATTTAGTTAATAACTGGTTTAAATTTACTTAAAAAATAAATATATAGGAAATTGATATATATGAATTAGAAAAAATAGCTGGAAATGTTAGCGTGTGGATGAATTGTTTTATAGGTAGTTATTATAAACCACCTGCTATATATTCCTATATTCCTGTTCCTATATTGGAACCCCTGCTAACTGGGTAAGAGGCACTCTTTCAAGTGGGTGTTCTTCTTTTTAGCAAGGGGAGAGTAACTAGCCCACTTCACCCCAGCAGTGTCTTTTCTAGTGGCTGCCTGCTGGTGTTCTTTTGCATCTTTTTAGATTGTGAGCCCTTTTGGGACAGGGAGCCATTAGTTATTTGATATTTTTCTCTGTAAACCGCTTTGTGAACTTTAGTTGAAAAGCGGTATATAAATACTGTTAATAATAATAATAATAATAATAATAATAATAATAATAATATGTTAAAGAATAAATGTAATTAGATTGGAGAATGGTAAAGAACATATTATAAGAGATTGTTGGTTTTATTATAATTTGGAAATTAGATTACTATTATTTGATATTAATGAGTAATTGAACTAGTTGAGACGATTAAAAGTGAATATTTAGAAAAGATATTACAGGGAATTAGGAAAAATCTATTATATTTGATATAAGAAATATATAAATGAGTAGAAGAGTTAGAAGTAGATTGAAGAATTGTTTTATATGCTGTTATACTTTGGTAATTAGATTATTTTGTTTTAATATTAATGAGTAATTGAACTAAGTTTATGTTTGATAGAAAGTGAAAATTTAGAAAAAATAGTACAGGGCATTAGGGAAAATTTAGTATATATTATATAAATAAATGGATAAACTAATAAGAGGCAGAAGTAGATGAGTAGTAGATTAGGAGATATAGTATGATTAATGAGTAATGGTATAAGGTATTTAGCACTCCTAAATGTATGTTATATGTTTGTATGTCTGTGTGTGTTAATTAAAAATAAATAAATAAATAAATAAATAAATAAATAAATAAATAATTTGTTCCCAGTGACATCATTTGACAGTCTTTGTAAGAAGCTTTATCTATATGCATTAGTTATAAAAATACAGTTTTGCTTATCATGCATAATCCAAACTTTGTCCTTCCAGAACACCTAGTTATCTAAAGTTATTCTTGTGTTGTCAGTGTCAGATGGACTTTTCGATAGCCTGGCATTAAGAATCTTGAGACTGTTAACTTTGACTTAAGCCATTTCTGCCCAACGTTGCATATACGCAACAGGGATCAAAGGTGTACACCTGTAGGCTGGGCAGAAATGAGTTAAACCTTTTTAAAGTTGTTGAAAAGTATTTGAAGCGGGGTGTCTCCAATGAGGGCTGCCAACAGTCAGGCTCCAGCACTTGACCTCCTGCGCCACCAGCGCTCGACTGCAGGCCTAGGAGACTGAGCTTTGAGATGCAGGGTTTCTATTTAGGGAGCAGTACCAGCCTGATCTACAATCTAGACCAGGGGTGTCCAAACTTTTTGGCAGAAGGGCCACATTATCCCTCTGACACTGTCGGGGGCCGGGAAAAAAAAATTAATTTACATTTCAAATTTGAATAAATTTACATAAATGAATATATTAGAGATGGAACTTATATGAATGAATGAAGGTCTTGCAATAGCTTAAGGCCTATAAAAGGCCTTTCGCAAAGCAATTCAGCCTTTTCTTTGCTGCTGCTGCATCACAGATGTGAAACAGCAAGTAATGGAGGGAGCCCTTGTCCTACAACTCACAGGAGAGGTTGAGCAGTTGGCTGTCACACTGAGAGCAGTTGCATCAGACTAGTGCAGGCTCCAGCAAGTCTCCGGAGGGCCAGAGGCTCATTGGAGACTGGGGGCTCCCTGAGGGCCAGATTGGGAGTCTTCGAGGGCCGCAAGTGGCCCCAGGGCCAGAGTTTGGGCACCCCTGATCTAGACAGCTAGCCCAAAGGGCAAAGCCCAAAGTGCAACAGCCCCATTAAGTCTTTGCCTCAAAATTGGCGCTCATCCTGAGAACTGATTCTAGTGTGAGGGCTATGCCAAGCTCCTTTTCCATGTTCCTGGTTGTGCCCTTGGGTCTTGACCTTTGTTTACCAAGCACTGCCTCTGTTTGCTACCTCAAAACATGAGCCCCACCTATTCTAGACAATGCACCCACCTCTGGTCCACTTGGTGGCTAGCCAGCTGCCTTGGATCAAAAAGATTTCTCTCTGATCTCTCTTTACCACCACTTGATGCAGCTTGCACTACATCAGCAGAGCTGCTTTGATGCTAATGGTGGGGGATAGGACTGAGGCATTGGTCTAACAGTGGGCGAATCCTTTCTCCCCATTATGTGACTTGTTCCCAACTGCTAGGACCACCAGGGCTTTATCCATTATTTTCATTCCCTTTCCAACATTCTTACAGTTGCCAGTAAACATATTGCAAGTGTAAAAAGACAATCTCAATACACCTATATGAACGCGTGTCTGTGAGAGCGCTGGCATGCGCGTACTACGTGAACGCTCTGTGCTGCCGCCTGGTTCTTTTTGATTGCCTTCTGTTATTTTGGTTGCTTTCAGTACATCTTGTCAAATGCTTTGTTAACGTGCTTTGTATGCATGCAAGGCTCAAATTGGAAGGAAAAAAATCACTTGGCTCAAGCAATTCTTATTTCTCTCTGACAGATGTAGATTCTTCACATAGGTCCTGTAATGCTTATTGTCCTTCTTGAATTCCAGCTGGCAGCTCATCCCTTGCCACATGATGTTGACAATGAAAGACTACACTTAAACTCTCTTTCCAAAAAGAGGCATAGTTGGGCAGGAATTTCTATACTGTTAGGCAAAATCCAGGCTACACCAAGAGGCAATTGTTATGCTGGAATATGCTGAACAGCAATTAAATGCTTAAAGGTAAATGAAAAAAACAATGACTGCTCCTGTTTTACGTAGAAATGAATATGAGATTTCTCAAGTGGCAAAGTATTCATCGTGGCCACAAGTCAGTGAACAAATGGAGCATACTTATTTGATTCACAATTGCAGCATGTCCTTGGCAGAAATTTGGGAGGAGTGGTACTATTTAAACAGGCATTTGATTTCATTATTTCAAGATTTTTGACTTTTCAGTGTGGGAGAGATGGAGAAATGACTTTATACCCCTATAAAGTATGTAACCATTGAAGAAGAAAATGACATTGCATTCACCTATAACTTTGGTTCTTCAAGAGTCATCACATATACATTCCTTTCACTTTGCCACTTGGAGCATTCTAAATTTTGCAATCACATGCTGCTATTAAAATGACCGTTGGACAGCATTTTAGGAAGTGCCATATGTAATGTAACCTAATGGCTAGTGCTTATGCTGACTGCTGCTTGTATGGAATAAACACAGACATTTATGTTGCAGCGAAGATGGGACAGAAATGAGGAAGAGGCCCCACTTCCATTCTTATTTATGAAGAAGTAGATGATCTTAGATGGGAGAGACATATCCTCTATCAGGTTAAGCACCAAATGACAGTAGGTGAGGTGCTGCAGATAAATGAAAAATCTCCAGACACTTCTGAAAACTGAAAGGCAGTTATGCTGTGCTGTGGATTTAACTGGAGCAGCGGTGAGAGAGGAAGTCCTTAACACTGTCCCCATAAATCATTTTTCTGATCAAAATCGCTCCCACCTGTTCCTCTCCCACAGAAAAACGATATGAGACCCGAGATGAGGAAAAGCAGCTGTCCGTGCAATTTTGGTCAAGAAAATAGCCTGTAAGGAAAGGCACATTCTTTGCACACACACACGGATAAAATGACTACCCCTCTGTGGCTGCACTTCAGCAGGAAAACTCTGAGGTCATGTGACCAATCTGGTTTCACCCTCACAGATAAACCTTTCCAGAAATTTCTGCCAAGTGCTGTACAAGAGATGATTAAGTACATGTTGGGACAATCGATGAAGAATTAAGAGCCAGAAGAAAATGTTCAATTACTGTATGGGACTTGACCCACTTGTTCCATGGTTGTTTTCCACTTGAAAAAAATCTAATCCAATGCACAGAGAATGTAGTTACTGCTGTGGGACATCTCAGTCAGGGCCTGCACCTGCCTGTGTCAAACATCTTATGGAGGTATTCAGGTTTACTTGCCCACATGTATAACATGTGAATTCTCTATCCAATGTTATTTGAGCCTGGTAAAAAGACTGCAGCCATGGTTTGGAATGGGGGGCGGGGCGGGCGGGGAGGAAGGAACCTTGTCAACTGTGTAGAAAATTAACCACTAATATCCTTGTGGAATTGCATTAGACAACCACTAAAGTTATGTGAAAACATCAAAGTCATGTGATAAAAGATATATCTCTTAAGTGAGCATTCAGACAGACAGCATAGGATAATCCTCACTTTTTCCTGAAGATTCTGTTGTGCCAATAGCAGGAGTCAGGCTGCTCATGTTGCATGGCTCTGTGAATTTCCTAATTGTACCTGCTGATCATGTGAATGGTGACTAGAAGACAATGAAGCCTCATTTAAAGAAAGCAAGGCTCAACGGCATGGGAATAATAATACACCCCCCCCCCCAAATGGATACTGTGCTTTATAGAGAGTGTGTACAAGCAGTAGCAAGCAGGGCCAGGATTCCAAAATGCCACCCCCCCACCAAAGAAAATGACACCCCCACCAATCATCTTAGAAGGCCTTCTGAGAGTTGGGGAAGCTCTGGCCCTCAGAAGGCCTGCAGACAGGGAGGGAGCAGGCACAGGTAGCCCTCAGGGCTACCATGCGCCCAGGAGCACTTGCACTTATGGACCCGCCCTAAGTATGGCACTGTGTGCAGGGTATAAATATTATTTTAAAAAACAAATACATATGTGTCTTAGGCCCAAATCCTAACCAACTTTCCAGCACTGGCATAGCTGTGCCAGTGGGACGTGTGGCGCATCCTGCAGTTGGGTGGCACTCATGGAGGCCTCCTCAAAGTAAGGGAATGTTTGTTCCCTTATCTCTGAGCTGCATTGCCCTTATGTCAGTGCTGGAAAGTAGGTTTGGATTGTGCGCTGAGGGCACAAGCCTAACCAGTGCTACTCAGAAGTAAGTCCTATTTTGTTCAATGGGGCTTACTCTCAGGAAAGTGTGGTTAGGATTGCAGCCTGAGTTTATCATCCCTGTGCTGATGGAGCCAATAGTCTAAAAGGGCAAATGAGGAAAACAGCAGAAGCAGAGGAAGTAAAGACAAGGTTAGGAAGGGATGAATGAAATCACTTCTGGGTTGAAAAGTATGGAAGACTCAAACAAGAAGCTGAACCACAATTTCTCCTGCTATTCTCCCCCCATCTCCCAATACAGGATGTCGAGTTCCTTTTGTAACAGGCATGTGGCTAATCTGAACCCAGTTCCTCCCTTGCAGGTTGTATCAGTGTCTCTAAAGGTGCTTTCGCACTGCTCATGACCTGGGTCAAGCCAAAGTGGATCACGATCACTGGGAAAGCTCTACAGAAGGGCAGAATCATTCACTTCAACAGACTTTGGCTGGCACTGCTGATTTCCCATCAGCCACAGGCAACAGAGCTATGATAGTGATTGAAGAGGCCAGTAAAACTTGGCACTTTCTTCCTGGAGGCCACAATAACTTTTATGAGCTGCATCGTTCATGAATTTGTACACATTTCATGATATTCACTGCTGTACTCTCTCTAAATGCCTCTCTAGCAGTAATAGTTTTATCACTATGAGAAGAGCTTTATTGTGAGGACGCAGTTACTGAACAGTGCATGTTAAAGTTTAAATTAGGGATCAGCTGAAAATCATATTTCTACTTTGTATAATGGGTAGTCTGCCATTTTTACAATCAAATTCCCAGAACACTAAACTTTTCCAGGTTTTGATTTAGTTCCAGTGGGCATCTTCCTAGTGATAACTGGAGCTTTGGAAATGTTCATTTAAGGCCCTATCCAAATGCAGCATGGACTTCACACGGATACCACTGCAATATCTGTCATACTCTAAGCCTGGCCAGCAAGAGCAGGGGATGAGGGAAAACAGTGGAGCCTAAGGCACTGCCCACTGGTGCAGCCAGCTCAGCAAAAACACTGGCATCGCTAACAACCACCACCTTGTCCAGATGCCATCAGCAGCAACTGATCAAGGCCACACAGATGCTCCCAAAATCTAACTGCCAGGCCCATGCCTGGCACCTGCTCACCCCCATTACAGCATCACACAGACACAGCCTGGAGACCCCATGGGCCACGATCCCAGACAAAACTGCCTGGGAGCATGCACCTTGGGACACAATGCAGCCTAGTCCTAAGGAGACCCACAGAGGACCAAGTCAACAGCAAAATACATGGCCAAGGAGTTCAAGGAAGATGTATCGCTGCCAAGGTCCATGGTCACCATTTTTAATGGAAAAATTCTGAGGAGACTCACACATGCTCACACCCACCAGACATCCTGTGAATCAGTTGCATGCTGCAGGTCAGCTCACCAATTATCCCAGAGATGCCATAGATGGCAATGGCACCCTGGCACAAGCCATGGCCCAGCACATGCCAGAACACAGCCAAGCCACTTGCAGCAAACATTGGCACTCCCATGCCATGGTGAAGCTGCATATGCAATTTGTGGGGAGGAGGCAGGGGGAAGAGAAGGGAGGGGTAGCGGGAATGGGAGAGATGCAAGGTAAAAAACAGGGGGCCGTACTAACTGAATGCCTTGCCATGTGCCCAGGGAGCAGATGGTGGGCTCCAGTCCTGCCAGCTGGAACGCATTCTGATGCCCACACCTAACGCCAGCTATCTACCCCATATCTGGAGTTGTCAGCCCAGCCAGGATGCCCAAAAGGTGGTTCTGCTCACACTGCAGAGCAGCTGGGTCCACCAAAACCTGCTTCTGCCACTCTGCACCCTCCCAAGCTATCACCAGAGCCATCAGAATGTCCTCCTGGTGCTGCTCCATGGTGTTGACATCCCACACAACCCTGCCCAGAATTTTCGGAAGCTGGGTCTGACCCTCACTGGCCATATCAGCCACCTGCTGCCCCAGCTGACCTCCCTCTAAGCATGCATGTTTAATATAGCCCCACAGGGCAGACAGGTTGCAAGACAGAAGTTGACGGGGCCTGAGGCACAGGAGCACATGGTAGTAGAGGGAGCCTCTATGCTGGACCCTCAGCTGGTGGGGCCGCTGCAGCATGTGTGCCCACCCAACCTGGTGCAAGTTCAAGAAGCCTCATGTTGGACTTTCAAGCCCAGGACTTTCAAGCCCAGGAGAATACAATATGGTGTATGCTGATGCCTCTGACGCCGTCCTCCTCCCAGGCGTGATCTACCTCCACCCTTTCCCTGCCCCACGCTTCCCAGCAGGAGCTATAACCTCCATCAGGCGCTCCTTTTGGATCCATCACCAGCAGGACATTGCAGGCCTTCCCACAGCACTCCTTGCTCACTGGGTGTCACAGAGCGTTTAGCTACACCCTAGTCTGGAGCAGTGGTCACTGCACCCATGCTGCAGAGGTTTAGGATTGTGCCATTAGGCTAGAACCCTATGCTAATATTCCTGGGTGTAAGTCCCATTGAACATAATGGGACTTAGTTCTGAGTAGACATGCATAGGCTTAAAATGTCAGGCTTACTCATATAGTCTAATAGTAGACCATGAATGTATGTACAACAAACCACCTGCAACACACTTAAAATGTTACAGCCATTTCTTAAGCATTACCTTGAACTCTCCAATACATAATTCACATGAAGAGTAAAAATTGTCGATAAAATTGTGGCACTGTCTCTGGATTTGCATGCACTTACACAAATATTTAAGGACACGTAGGCGTGATTTTTCTTCATAATAGGATATGTAAATAGAAAGAACAAATAGTTCTAGGTTATTGTAATTCTGCATGGTAGGTGATAGTTTTTAGTATCAAACATAAGCATAAATACTAAGCATATTAATTATGCACTGGATGGGTTTCATCTCATTATTTCATCCAAGCCTGCCAACATGTCACCACTGCAGCTGTTGCTGAATTTATGATAGCATAAGGTTCTTACACAGTGAATGATTTTATCCCCAGGTACCACATCACTGAATACCCTAGGATGAGGAGGATGAAGTAATTCTAAGAAATTAACCAGAGCGCAATGAAAATCAAATAGACAAGAATTTGAAATTGTGAGATTATAGTGAATCAGAAGTATTTTAAATGAATGGGCTGATTCAGTGATACTTCAGCAATGGAAGCACAAGACTATGATTTAAAAAGCACATTGCCTCTGTGTAGATAATTTCACATATGAACAAAAATGTAAAGCACTTCATGATATCGCTGCTTTTTGGATTTATTCATACAGTATGAATTACGCTTTCCTAATAGCACTTGACTTTAGCTAGGGACTGAATACTTTCCCAGTTGCCTTTCCCAATCTGCGAGAGATATATGGTGAATTTCACATTTGTGTATTCCCTCACACTTGATGAGGTGCCTGTGCATTTTGTACTCAGGTATACTTACCAGTGTATAAATGCAAAGTGAGAATCAGCCTTTAGTGGATGATACTTTGCCAAGAAAAGAAGTGAGCTAAAGCCAAAAATGGAAAACAGTTAACAAATTAACAGCCCAGTACTATTCATTCCCACCCCACCTCCCAGCCCCGCCAATGCATCAGCACTAAAATGGTGACTGCTGCATCCTATGGTGGGGGAGCAGTTGTGGAGGTCAGAGGGGTAAGTCTCTGTGACATGGGGGAGGTCTACTCACACCTGCACTCGCTAAATAGCTGGCACAGGTCAGTATGGAAAAACACTGGGGGGTCGAGACCAGGAAGGGACATTGGTGGTGCCAGCGCCAATGAACTTTCCCCTCCCCAGGCCCAATCCACCCATCCCCTGCCTCTTTCCTCACCCTTCCCCATCATGTTCCCCCCTCCCTCACCCCTCCCACCTCTACTCACTTTTCTGCTTTGGTGAGTGGCAGGGGAAGCATTACGTGGGCAGGAAGCTGCAGGCCTTCCCACCGGCACCTTCGGAGTACCTTTTATAATTGACGCTGACTGTTGTACAATGGTCAGTGCCAACCACCACAGGAGGCACACCACCAGTGGGAAGCACACATAATATTAGGCCATAAATGTATCCTAAACAATAAACTACACTTGCATAGTGATGTGTCCATACATGCATAGTGACCTTATTTGTCTGTGATGCTGGCATGAATTTGGGTGCAATATGTCACCCATATTGGGTGCAATATGTCTTTGGATGCAATCCCAACCCCTTATGTCAGCGCTTTCCAGCACAGGCTTAGCGGTGCCAACGGGACATGTGCTGCATCCTGCAGTTGGGTGTCACTCACAGAGGCCTCCTCAAAGTAAGGGAGTGTTTGTTCCCTTAACTCGGAGCTGCATTGCCCTTATGTCAGTGCTGGAAAGCACTGACATAAGGGGCTAGGATTGTGCCCTTTATTATGTAAGGAAAACAAAAGTTATACAACAAATGTTATAGATACATAATACCTAGATTCCATAATACCTCAGTCTAAAACCTGAGGTTTTAATTGGATTTAAGACAGCATGGTGACTTGTGCTAGACCAGCTCTGTGGCCCTGGAGGATTGGGCAGTTATTTGTATCCAAAGAAAGTTAGTCATGACAAAGCACAACTGCAATCAAAGAAACAAATTAGCCATGACAAACTAAACTCCCAATAATTTCAGTAGAACTGAAAAATCCTTCCTTAGAATGACTCTAAATCCAGGCATTTACAGGGTTGTGAACTGACTGTTTAGTCTGCAAATATAGCAAAACAAAAATCAACAACAACAAAATGATCATTTCTTTCCGTTATAGAAGGCCGTGACCTTTTTTAGATACAGCTTCAGTTACGATCAGAGAACAGATCAATTTGTTGCAGCCTTGGACGGCAATTTAGATCCACGTCCTGACATAGCTAATGTTCACCCAGTTCTATCTAGATACTTCACAGATTTCATATTTTATATCATCAATAAAAATGATTTACAGCCGACTGTAAAGTTATTCATTTTGCAATTCCCAGAGATCACATTTACTGTAGATTGTGAAACAGCAATGGGATATATATTTGGGGATAGGAACAACTTAAAGGCCAGGGACAAGGTACTTCCTTGTGTGACAATGACAAGGGCAGCACTTCAGATACATGCACAGATGTGATTATCCCATGACCACATTTTTGAAAAACAAAAACAACATGCAATATTAAATTGCTTATAAAAGATAACCCATTCCATTCCCTGAAGATCTGGAGGCATTTGTCTCCTTGGGGATGTCAATGGAATTTGTTCATTGACACAACAAAGTATAATTGAAGATTTCAGAGCAAGACTATGGATTATAATGGGAAAGGCTATCCAATAAAGGGCTAATCTGCAAATAAAAAACATGAGTGGTTCATCCTGAAAATATGCTCTCATATTAAAAAACGAGTATTGAGTCAAAAGTTCTCTACTGAGAGCTGTTTTGTTTTGCAAGGGTTGTAATTCTCCTGGCAACTGGCAGCCACCAGTTCCAACTCCCCCACCCCGGAAAGTCCTAGAATAATGCTACCTCGTGACAGAGAATCAATCTGCAGCTTCCGGATGTCCTGTAGACACTATTTCTCTTTTTAATGGAAAATATACGTAAAAGAGCAATATGTCCCAACATATTCTTAATATATATAATAAATGGTACATCTGAGTATGAGTGCTAGTATGCCTGAGTGTTAACTATGAATGCTGATGCCTAAGTGTGTTTCAGTGAGTGTGTGTATACATCTATATATGACCATGAAGCTCTATAATATGTTAAACATATTGCTAATGCTGTCCAAATACATTCATTGTTTTTTGTCCCTGTTAAGCTGCACAATCAGGTACTAAAGGGTCAGGTTTAGAGCTGAATACCAGTCCTGAACCTTGTAATTTTATCTGAAGACTTTATTTATCCCTTTCTGCCCTTGATATGCTCCTTAAAGATTTTCTTTAACTTTACAGCATGTACCTATCATCCCTGCTTCTAGAGCGCTTACTATCAGGGGGGCCCATGAGAGGGGGGTTGCAGGGGGTATATTGTACCTGGGCTCAGGGTCAAAGTGGGGGCCTAGGAGCCAAAAGAGGGGAGCTGGAAATTTCCTGGGATCTCAGAAAATGTTTGCATATATTGTGCGAAGAATAGAATTAATAATTTGCATAAGCCTACATAGTTTTACATATCTGAATTCGTCGAAACTATGATCCAACAATCGTGTGAAATCATGATGCAATGGGGAACAGAAGGGGCCTCAAAGAAACTTTGTACCCCAAAAGAACTCTGTTAGGACAGATTCAGGTCCCAGCAATTTGGCTTCCCTAAAGTGATGACTCAGGAGCTTCCTCTCTTAAACACAACTGTTTAATTATATTTACTAACAGCCCAGTCCTGAGCTGCCCAGCGCATGGGGCTGCAGCAGTGCTGAAAATGCCTGCCGCTGCATCCAACATGTCCCAGACAGCTGCTGCTGGCTCTTCGGGAGAAGGAGACTTTGGTTCCTTTCCCCTAGGTAAAGCGAGTAGGCCTGCAATGGTTACTCAATTCTACAATGATCCAAAGGTCAACATAGAATGAAGAGCCTTTGTGTCCGGTGGCCAGCCGGACACAAAGGCTCAGGATTCAGTGGAGCAAAGCTCCACCGGTCCTGCCTCCCTCCTGCCTCCTTCCCCTGGCACGCCTCCTCCCCAACCGCTCCCTGCCTGCCGCCTCCCCCCGCCCCATAACATCTCCTCCCTGCCTCCCCCACACCCCCACCTACCTTTCCACTGCCTGGTGGTTGATGCGACTGCTGAATGGTGGAAGTCCAGTGCTCCACCAGCACCAGCTCTAGGGTCCGCTCTAGGGCCTGCAGCTCTAGGGCCCGCAAACATGCCTTAGGGCACATCTGCAACAGAGTGCAACAGCACTCTTTAGGATTGGGCCCTAAACAATTTGCACATTTCTGCTATTTTATTTGAATTCCAAATTTAAATTCCAATATTTGAATTTATTTGAATTCATTTGAATTTTAAATTAATTCCAAAAATCTCAAAAAGCCTCAAAAATTCCTACTGCTTTCTTTTACCCTTTCTGGTGTTATACTTAAACGACACCCACTATTGCTTCCAGACCATTCTTTTCTTGCTTCTAAGCAAAAGCCATTCGTAGTGCATAGGAAAATAACTTTCTGTAGCTTGTAGCTTATCCCAGTCTTATAGCCTGGGGAAAGGAATTATAGAAATCTAATCAATCAATCTTTTAAAGTTTCAGAAGGGAACTTGGGCAAGCCTGTTCCTCCACTCCATCTGCTCTCCGTTTTCTTACTTTTTGTTTTTGTCCCCTAACCACTTAAGTGTCTCAGCTGCTTATGCTCTCAACATATCTAGATAAGGTTCTAGAAGGTGACAGGACTGCTTGGGGAGCAGAATATATAAATTTCTATACTTCTGTGTGCATAGAGATTTTTCTATTAGAAACAACTACCCTATTTTTGGGTTGCCCTGTTTCGCTCAATTATTTATTAATTTATCTAAAAACATTTTTGCCCTCCCTTCCAGAAACACCTCAGGCATGGTGGGAGAGAGGGAATGGGGTAGTGATGGAATGGGGGTGGGTGGATCAGGCCCAGGAGTGGGGCGGGATCAGCGGGGCTAGTGTGTGCCATATCCATATTCATTCCAGGTCCGATCCACCTGCAAGGATCAAAGTGGACTTGCGCCAGCAATATTGCTGGCGCAGGTCCAAGTTTACCCACTGCAGCTGCTGGAGCTTACCCTGGGGCAAGGGGACAAATGTCCCCTTATCCCGACCAGCAGCTCAAAATCCCGCATAGGATACAGCAGAAGCCATGCCAGCATTGCTGCCTCACCACCTCCTCATTTAGGTGGAATTGGACTCTTCAATTTAGTTCTGTTATTCTTTGTGACTGATGTAGCCAAAGGAATTATAAACACAAGTAGATGTGCATTTATGATTATATTTACAACTGTGAATCCTTCATTATAAAAGTAATTCTGTTCGTAACACTAAACACTTTAGAAAATAATTTCTTTTGTAAAATAAATTAGATTGAAACAAAGCATTTCCACAGCAACAAGGAATGAGGTGGTGTGTGAAGTGATTGAAATGAGGGCTAAGTGGTTTGTGTAGAGATAAAATGTTCATGACTAGAAGCACATTTTGGTAAAAAGATTTCAGAGTTGAGGGCTCTAGAGGAAATCCATGTAGGACATCTTAAGAGAAGGATAGCAGTCCTTAAGGAGATCATAGGTCACATAGTTCCTTCAGATCATTCCAGCAGGAATTCACAGGATTTTTAGTAACCATACTATTATCCGTAAAACTCATTTTCAGATGACAAAACTTTGTTGTTCCATAACTGTTCCATCCCTACCAGAATCTGCCTCAAATTAGTATCTCCAAACCCAGGGCTACAGCTTAATGCTGTAATCGTAAGAGAGTGGCATTTACATCTTATACAGACTGCTGTAAGAAAAAAAAAATATACAGGCATGCTCCCGGATCTGTAGGGAATCCATTCCACAGACCACTGTGAATACTGGGAATACAGACCACCTGTCCTCACACACACACCCCTACACCCGTTAAAATGACTGCAAGGCTTACCTTTGTGAAAATGCACTTGCTTTACTGGGTCGCTATAAGCCTACAGCCTTATAGTAACGTTTAGGCTGCCTCCCAGCAAAATAAACTCTTTAAAAGACATGGTCGAAGTTAACAGGAGGCGGAAGTTAATTCATTTTCACAAAGGTAAGACTTGCAATCACTTTAATGGATGTGAGGGGGGCACAGCCCCCCCCACCACATCCTTGGATAACTGGAACCATGGATATGGGAACCCACCTGAATATAACTATATATATAACTATATATATATATTTTTTACTAGAAGCTGTTGCTTTGCTTCCAATATGGCCAGAGTTTTGATCTGGTTGAAAAATACTAACAACACAATCCTATGCATGTCTACCCATAAGTCCATTATGTTCTCTTGTGGGTGAAGCATTGTGTTCTACTCAGAAGGAAGTCCCTATGTATTCTGGGGTAAAGCTGGGAGGAGAAAGGAGCCTCCACATGACCCGGAAGTGGGTGTTCAAGTCCTAGTAGCTCTAGAGCAGTGGCATTCAAACTGGGGTGTCACGACACCTGAACCTGAGGACCCTGGACTCTTTCCCCTTAAGGGGCGGGAGCAGAGGGGAAGGCAGTGACGTGATCCCCAGGATTGCATTGCTCAGAGGGCTGTAGGGGCGGGGATGCACACACTAGTCCCTGCAGCAGCCGTCCTGGGATGTGGGGAGTGCAATTGCTTCACTTTCACTTTTAAAAGCCTGGGGAGCCCTTCAGACACTCGCGCTGGGCCCCCCACACCCCTAGGGTGGCTGCTGCAGGGACTGGTGAGTTCATCCCAGTCCCTGCAGCCCCCTGAGCAACAAGATCCTGGAGATCACGTTGCTGCCTTCCCCCTGCCCCCACTGCCTCCCTCCCTTCCCTGCAGGGACTTAGTGCAGTTTCCAAACTCCCGGAGAGTTTGAAAACCACCGCCCTAGAGGAAGCGGCGTGGTTTGTCCGTGAAGAGGTAGGAAACCTGATTTTGGTATGTTTTTCTTGTGGTTCAAGGGATTTAAAAATGGGCCCCAGTTTCTGCATATTCTGTATCCACAGGAGGTTCTAGAACGTAACCCCCATGGCTACCAGGGTCCCAATGAATAGCTCAGTCTATAACAGAAAGCTCAACTGTAACTACTAAAGTTTATAATAATATAATGTCCATGTAACTCAGGATGCAGCACTAGGCATTATCAACTCACTGGGACTTACTTCCAAGTAAATGTGTACAGATTCAAATGGCATATCTCGTGTATGGCCAAGGATTCAACTTACTCTTGAGGACAGATCTCGCTATCAGGATACACCTCACAACATGGACTCTCACTGCCACCCTCTTTTCCCCCTTACCACTTGTAGCTGAGTTAAGACTTTTTTGTTGTAGTTTATTTAAATTTAAAAGATATCCATACTGCTTTTTCTATGCTCAAAGACAGGCTTAGACAGGTATTTCAGCTGAGCAGATTTTGTTTGTTGATCCAATTGGGCTGCACAGATTTTGTTCCTTTCTTTAAAAAACCTAAATACTCATTTCTAAAGTGCCACAAGGTAAACATAAATGAAAGATAAATCTACTTACAGCACAATCCTTAGCTGCCCAGGGCGCCCAGGCTCGGTGTCACCAAGAAGGAGGCACACAGCAGGAGGTGCCTCAGGAGAAGGGGACTTTTGTTCCCTTTCCCAGGGTAAGGTAAGCAGCCCTGCAATGGGAGCCCTCCACAAGCGCCTTGGATCCTGCAGAGCAGAGCGGAGCTCCACAGACCCACATCCCTCCCTCCCCCGGCATGCCTCCAGCCCACCTCCCTCCCCACGTCACGCCTCCCCCGCCCTCTCTCCACCCCCCACCGGCCTCCCCCCTCCCCGGAACACCTCCTCCCCGCCCACCAGCTGGTGCTGGGCTAGCATGGGCGGGAGCCTGGCAGAGAACCGTGCCACCAAGCACAGGAATGGGCTCTTAGTTATTGGAGCAGATTTATTTTTTACAGTCAGCCTGCCTGAGAAACAACAATTGTTTTGCCTTCTTGTTTCCATATTTAACTGCTGTTGCAATGCATAATGGATGAGAAAACATACCTCATGGTGACCAGCAATTGTAGCAATATGAAGAGCTGTGAGTGCTCCATAGCCAACTTGTTGAATGTCAGCTCCACTGTGCAACAAGGCTGTTAGGAGTTCTGCATTGTCCTGAAATGCAGACGGTGACATTTAAGTTTAGAAAAACCTTATTATGTTCAGGGGTGGCAATAGGGATTGTCCAGTTTGGCCCATCTATATCAAAAAGCCTGCAAAGCTAGGTCAACCTGGGAACTCTCAGTACCAAAGGCATTCGTAGTGCCCAATGTGTCTTCAACAAATGAGCAGGAAATGCCATGTTGGAAGGGTTGTCTCAGGACCTGCACCCTGGTACTACCTCTGATTTTCCTGTATTTTCCTTAATTAAAATTATCGTAGACATGTTAACACAGAACAATATCATTCTAGAAGAAGCTCAAAGATCAAGCCCTTTCATTTGGAATAAATTTGTCCACAGTATTGATTCAGTCATAATTAGAAGTGGGTGAAAACAGTTTTAATTTTTTGTGGATTTTGGCATTTTTCAAAAGTTTTAATCCAAAAGTTAGAAATGCAGCGGTGTTGTGTGTTTTTATTCAAAATTTACATTATAATTATAATCACTTTAAAAGTGTACTAAGTAGATGATATAGGTGGTATAGTGTCAACAGATGCTGCCACAGTCATTACTCATGCACCCCCATTAAATAATAATTTTATATTTAAATATTTAATTTATATATTAAATATATTAAAATTAATATATTTAAATATTAAATTAATATTTTATTTAATAAATAACAAATAGAACAGTTTTATTTTTTCACCAATTTCAGGGGTTTTGTTTTGTTTTACAAAAATTAGAAGTGCAGATAAAGGTGTTGTGCATTTTTATTTCATTATCACTGTTTTCCCCCAACCTACTTAGTTTTTTATTCTGTTCTAATTTTCCCCCCTCTATTGTCGTCTAAGAATAAAATCCTGACTGTATGAACAAAAGAGCCTTAAAAATACATCAAGGAGAAACTAATCATTATCAGATATGCTCTCTCAGGAATTCTCAGGTTCTGCAAATGAAATCTCATGAATGTGGTATGACTTACCCTTGAGCCTTCACACTTATGCGATAAAAGTCCAAATAAATAAATAAGAATAGCTGCATTGTTAAAAATAACTGTTGAAATATATTCATGTTTTACATATTTGTTGCTATTATCTGACATGTGTGACACTCTCCAATAATTAAACATTAATCCTCAGAAACTTTTCATGGGCAAGATGCTTCTCACAGTACTTTCAGGACTCAAGAATAAATATCCATCCACTTTGCACAAGCTATGACTAGAGTTGCTGCTGAAGTTTGTAATTTGCAGGCTCGGATGATGAAATCTGGCAGTTTGTAATGAACATCTTAAATATAAAATAGCATTATGATCTCCAGCTCCTTCTCCCATCCTCTTGTCTGCCCATTCATTTGCTTACTTTTGTATACTGATATGGTGTAGTGGTTATAGTGTTAAACTAGGACCTAGGAAATGTGGGTTCAATTCCTCATTCATCCATAAAGCTTCCTGGGTGACCCTGGACCAGTTCATCATCTATTAACCTGATCTGTCTTGTGGGGTACTCACAGAGATAAAAGGGAGGGGGGAGCTACGTCTGCCACTGTGAAATGTTTGGAGGAACCGCAGGATATAAATAAACAGGGTTCAGCAGGGTTTAAATAAATAAACTGATATAGCAATGAGAAAACTACACTTCCCAGGACAAAAGGCACAGTGCCAAGTGTAGATACCGATAAGGGGACTGCCTGATTAATTATAACCCATTTACCTTGTAAGCTGCCAAATGCAGAGCTGTAAACCCATTTCTTGTTAATCGAGATGGACGCAATCCTTTTAGCATAAGAGTCCTAATGTGTGATTTATTACCTGCATAAAAAAGATTAGAAATGAAAGTCGGTAGAAAAATAACATATAAATTATCCAAAAATAAAAATTAAAAATCATTTTAAAAGCAACAGGATACATGTATCAGATATGTATTCAGAAGTAAGCCCTATTGAAGTCAATTTATCCCATATCTGAAAAGCATTAAAATAGAAAATGAAATTGATCATCTAAACATAAAGATTAAGACCTCCATCCTGAAATGATCACCAAATATATCATAATAACAATTAGCATGTTTTAAGTGTATTTTCTTAATGCCACCCTTACAAAAGCCTTATACAGGGGCATTAAAGAAGGTATTATTATCTCCATAATGCAACTGGAGAGCTGAGACTGAGAGGAAATTACCATTTAGTGGTCTTCTAGTGAGTTCATGGCAGAAGCAACATTCAAACCAGGGAAGCCCTGATCAACAGCTTACAGCACAATCCTGAGCTTCCTGGTGCCCACTAGAGCAGCAGCACCAAAGCAGCTATGGCTGTATACAGCGGGTGCCAGGAAGCAGCTGGAGGTCTCCTCAGGGGAAGCACCAAGCCCCACAATGGGGTTTCTCAAGTCTGCACTGGCTATTTTGCTGGCACAGAATTGAGAGACACTGTGTCGGGCCTTCTGACCCAACACGGAGTTCAGCATCTCACATCCCCTACCTGCCCCGGGCCCTCCCCCCACCCTGCCCTCGTTCTACCCTGTCCCCCAGAGGCTGCATCACCACCCAGCAGTTGAACTTACCCCATGGTGGCAGCATGTCCTTTTCCTGCCGGCACTGGGTCCGGCACCAGACTGGCACAGGCCCAGCGCTGTCACTCCTTTACAGCACATTTGCGGCACACAGCGCTAGGGTTTAGCACCAGCGCTGTCCAGGATTGGGCCCTTAGTGTCCCACAGCACAAGTCTATGCATGTTTACTAAGAAATAAGCCCAACTGAATTCAATAGAATGTGTTCTCAAGTAAGTGTGTATAGGATTGCAGCATTATAGCCCAATCCAATACAGCTGTCATCGACATGGAGCTGAGCAGACTGCAGATGGACATCGTCGCCCTTCAAGAGACTAGGCTGCCAGATTCCGGATCTGTCAAGGAGAGAAATTTCTCATTTTTCTGGCAGGGAAAACCACCAAACGAAACCAGGGAACATGGTGTTGGCTTTGCGGTCAGAAATACCCTGCTGAAATCCATCATCCCACCTACTGTGGGAAGTGAAAGAATTTTGTCCCTGCAGCTCCAGTCATCAGCAGGACCTGTCACTCTCATCAGTGCTTATGCACCAACTCTGTCGTCTCCAGCAGAAGCCAAAGACAAATTCTATGATGACCTGGCCACCACTATCAAGAAGATCCATTAAGAGCCATTGTTCACCCTCGACAATTTCAGTGCTAGGGTTGGTGCTGATAACAGTTCGTGGCCCACTTGCTTAGGTCAGTTCGGCACTGGGAAGATGAACGAGAATGGCCAAAGCCTGCTAGAGTTTTGCTGTCATCATGGTCTCTGTGTCAGCAATACGTTCTTCAACACGAAGCCCCAACATAGAGTCTCTTGGAGACACCCAAGATCAAAGCACTGGCACCAGCTCGACCTGATTCTCACCAGATGCTCCAGCCTTCCCAGCACCAAGATCACACGCAGCTATCAGAGTGCTGCCTGTGACACTGACCACACCCTGGTGTGCAGCAGAGTGAAACTGCAAACAAAGCGACTGTATCACACGAAAAAGGAAGGAAGACCTCGCATTGATACCAGCAAGACCCGGGATCAGAGAAAAGTGGAGGAATTTGCACGAGCGCTTGAGGAATCTCTTCCAGGCCTGGTCGATGCAAACGCATCCAACAGATGGGAACATTTCAAGAATGCCGTTTACAACAACGCCTTGTCCATATTTGGCAAGAAGACCAACAAGATAGCAGACTGGTTTGAAGCCCACTCTGAGAAGTTGACACCAGTCATTGAGGAAAAGAGGAGAGCTCAAGCAGCATACAAGGCCTGTCCCAGTGAGGGCAACCTGCAGGTCCTCCGAGCCGCTCGCAGCAAAGTCCAGCAGACTGCCAGGAGATGTGCTAACGACTACTGGCTCCAGCTCTGTTCCAAGATACAGATAGCAGCTGACATGGGCAACATCAAGGGGATGTATGATGGTATCAAGCAGGCCCTAGGTCCAACACAGAAGAAAATTGCCCCTCTGAAGTCTGCCACAGGCGAGGTCATCCAGGATCGGACGCAGCAGATGGAACGCTGGGTGCAGCACTACTCTGAGCTATATTCCAGAGAAAATGTAGTCACCGAAGAAGCGCTGAACAACATTGAGTGCCTGCCTGTGCTGGAGGAGCTTGACAGTGAACCAACCCTAGAAGAACTTCACGTGGCCCTGGACTCCCTTGCCTTTGGCAAGGCACCTGGAAAAGACAGCATCCCTGCTGAAGTCCTAAAGTGCTGCAAAGAGATCATCGTCACTGAGGTGCATGAAATCCTCTGTCTCTGCTGGAGAGAAGGTAGATTACCTCAAGACATGAGGGATGCAAACATCATCATGCTGTACAAGAACAAAGGCGACAGGGGTGACTGCAATAACTACCGTGGCATCTCTCTCCTTAGCGTTGTAGGAAAGTTGTTTGCCCGAGTTGCACTAAAGAGGCTCCAGGTACTTGCAGAGAGCGTTTATCCAGAATCACAGTGCGGATTCCGAGCCAACAGGTCCACCACTGATATGGTATTCTCCCTTAGACAACTGCAGGAGAAATGCAGGGAACAGCGACAGCCACTCTTTATAGCCTTCATAGATCTCACGAAGGCCTTCGACCTGGTCAGCAGGGATGGCCTCTTCAAGATTCTCCCCAAGATTGGATGTCCACCCAGGCTCCTCAGCATCATCAGATCTTTCCACAAGGACATGAAGGGCACTGTTGTCTTCGATGGCTCCACATCACACCCCTTTGACATCTGAAGCGGCGTGAAGCAGGGCTGTGTTCTTGCACCAACCTTGTTTGGGATTTTCTTCGCTGTCCTGCTGAAGCATGCCTTTGGAACCGCAACAGAAGGCATCTATCTCCGGACCAGATCAGACGGAAAGCTCTTCAACCTCTCCAGACTGAGAGCAAAGTCCAAAGTCCAGCTGAAATGTCTGCGTGACTTCCTCTTTGCCGACGATGCAGCTGTCACCACCCACTCTGCCAAAGATCTCCAGCAGCTCATGGATCGTTTCAGTAAGGCCTGCCAAGATTTTGGACTGACAATCAGCCTGAAGAAAACACAGGTCATGGTTCAGGATGTGGACTCACCTCCCTGCATTACAATCTCTGCGCATGAACTGGAGGTTGTCCACGACTTTGTGTACCTTGGCTCAACGATCTCTGACACTCTTTCTCTCGATACCGAGCTAAACAAACGCATCGGTAAAGCAGCTACCACGTTTTCCAGACTCACAAAGAGAGTCTGGTCCAGCAAGAAGCTGATCGAACATACCAAGATCCAGGTCTACAGAGCTTGCGTCCTGAGTACACTTCTGTACTGCAGTGAGTCATGGACTCTTCGCTCACAACAGGAGAGGAAACTGAACGCTTTCCACATGCGCTGCCTCCGACGCATTCTCGGCATCACCTGGCAGGACAAAGTTCCTAACAACACAGTCCTGGAACGTGCTGGAATCCCTAGCATGTATGCACTGCTGAAACAGAGATGCCTGTGTTGGCTCGGTCATGTTGTGAGAATGGATGATGTCCGGATCCCAAAGGATCTCCTCTATGGAGAACTCGTGCAAGGAAAGCGCCCTACAGGTAGACCACAGCTGCGATACAAGGACATCTGCAAGAGGGATCTGAAGGCCTTAGGAGTGGACCTCAAGAAGTGGGAAACCCTGGCCTCTGAGCGGCCCGCTTGGAGGCAGGCTGTGCAGCATGGCCTTTCCCAGTTTGAAGAGACACTTGGCCAACAGTCTGAGGCTAAGAGGCAAAGAAGGAAGGCCCACAGCCAGGGAGACAGACCAGGGACAGACTGCACTTGCTCCCATTGTGGAAGGGATTGTCACTCCCGAATTGGCCTTTTCAGCCACACTAGACGATGTTTCAAAACCACCTTTCAGAGCGTGATACCATAGTCTCTCGAGACTGAAGGTTGCCAACAGCCCAATCCTATGGGGACCTTATGGTGATCCGATTCCCTTTTCTCTGCCCCCAAGTGCCCCCTGAGTATTCTCAGACTTATACCACCAAAATAGCTGGCACAGGTCTGAGGAAACCCATCAGGAGGCTAGACGGTCTATGGGGAGGTAAACTTTACTTACCTCTCTGGGGCTGTCTGGTTGCCCTCCACCCAATAGTATTCAGCAATGTTGATGGTGGTTGGTTGGCAACCTTCAGCCTCAAAAGACTATGGTATAAGCCTACAGCACCCGGTATTCCCAGGTGGTCTCCCATCCAAGTACTAACCAGGCCTGACCCTGCTTAGCTTCCAAGATCAGACAAGATCGGGCATGAGATGATAGAGGACAGAATTGGGCTATCAATCTATTCTAAACCACCTTACGTATTATGCATTTTTACTCCAACTTTTCCCCACTGCTTTGGATACCCAAGGTGGTGGTGGTTGTGGTGGTGGTAGTAGTAGTAGTAACAATAACAATAACAATAATAATATTAAGCAAGTATTATAAAACAATTAAAAATGCAGCAATAAAACAGTAAAAAGTAAAAGGCAGCAGTATAGAAGTAATAAAAGTATCAGCAGTAGATAAAAAAATAAAATATAGGAACATAAAAATGTAGCAGCACAGAATAAAAGCAGCCATAAATAATTAAAAAAAGCTATCAAAAGTGGCAATAAAATACAAACACAGAGAGAAAATTCCTACCACAGTCCAATACTATATAAATGCTAGTCGAAATAAGAATGAGTTTAGACCGCGTTGGACCCGCACTTCAAGGGACGGGGCAGTTCTTAAATTATAGGGAGGGAGTTCCATAACTGTGGCACCACAGCAGAGAAGGCCTTACTCTTAGCTGCCATTCCCCTCACTTCTGTTGGGGGTGGCAAACATAAGAGACCCCACTCTAATGTTCTCAGGAAGCAAGCCAGAATGTATGGGAGAAGAGTCTATTTATTTATTTATTTATTTATTTATTTATTTATTTATTTATTTCCCACCTTTCCCCCAATTTACTGGGGAACCCATGGCTGTGTACATTTTGTCTGCATTATGTAGCTTGGTTACTGCATCCCAGTGGTTTGTTCTGATTTTTCTGTGCACACAAGTGACATCAGCCTCAACTATACTTCATGCTGGGATGGAAAATAGGGGAGAATTTACCAAAATCCTGTAACTCTTCTCCTGGAACTTTTGTTGCTTTTAAAATGCCTCTCGTTAGGCTGGAAAGACCTTGATGTGCCACCTAATGCTTTAGAGCTGGATTCAGAAGCAGAAGTACAAAACAAAGACCCCCAACTCAAGTTGGATTTTACTTAACCAAAACACAAGTGGTGGTTTATCGTTGAACAACTAGACCACTAAGAAAGTGGCCTTGTTCTGATGGTGACTACAGTGGTCCTGCTTTGTGGAATAGGCATCTGAAGCGAACCTGAAAAAGCTGATACAGGCATGCCTCAGTATTCTCAGAGATTCTGTTCCATGGTTACCTGAAACAGCAGATGCCGTGGACACCCCGCTCCCCAGAGTGGCGTTTCCATCCCTCATAATGCCTTTTCAAGGCATAAAAATGTCACTTCTGGTTTTGCTGAAAAACCGGAATTGACTTTTTTTTGCTTCCAACAGTCATTCTGAGTACTGCGGAGGCTGCAGTTGGATGCGCACGGCCTCTGTGTGGCTCAGAAGAGTCTCCAGAGGAGAGGGGAGTGCAACTCCACGGAGGGCGTGTGGGGTGTGGGGGGGTGCTGCATACTTGGATAAATGAATTCGTGGATATAGGACCTGAGGATACAGCCTCCTGTACTTTTAAAATATAGAGATGTGGTCTGGACATCGAGCTGTCGCCTTGCTTGAAGAAGCTAAGGGGGATCAGCTCAGTTGGATGGCAGACCGAAAGTCACTGACAAAGCCGTTGAGAGAGAATGGAACTGACATCATGACAAGCCACTGTGAGAGGTCAGAGCAGTGTGTGCAGTTAGTTGGTAAGAATGATAACAGCTTGAGAACCTGCCTGGGCTTGATTTGTTGATGCTGCTTGCAGAAGCTCAGAAGGCATTAGATGGGCTTTTGCAAAAGAGAATTATTTGGGCATGCTGTATTGTATAGTTGGATTTACATTTCTTATTTTGATGGTTTTATGTTGATTGCTCAGTCAATTCATGTTTGCATTTACTCCATAATCATATTGCCTTGCTATCTCTCCCATAAAGCAATAAACCAATTAATATGTTTCAGTTATAATTTGAGATCTGTGGCCTTTTTTATTGGTTCCACTTACACCCATTGGTGTAAAGCAGTGGTTCCCAACCTGGGATACATGTACCCCAGGGGTACTTGCCAGGACATTTAGGGGTACTTGAAAAGGAGTTGAAAAATGGCAGAAAAAGGTAGGTCTGTATTAGAATGCCTTGTGGGGCTGGCATTAGAAAACCTTGGGGGGTTAATATGAGGGGTACAATTTATGGAAATGGGCTGCCAAGGGGTATGCAAGTGAAAAAATGTTGGGAACCACAAAATCTGATTTTCATTCCCTCTCTACTCCAGGTGAATGATGACCATGTAATCCTTACTATGGGTTAAATTCTATCACATTTTAAGCCGCCTTACTATTTTTGAATAGAGCATTCTGCTGATGTCTGCATGGGATTCAACAAGAAGGGCACCAAAGAAGCAAAGAGATTAAAAAATAATAATGTTCCTGCAGGTTATTAAAAAGAAGTAAAATCATTAAACGTGCCAATAAGAGGGCTATAGAGCATCCTTGCTGAAACACTTACCATCACAAATACAACACAAATGCAGGAGAGACAGCCCATTTTCTGTACGGTAATTTAAATTAACTTTGCTGAAGGCTTCATCAGAGCTGAAAAAAAAGATTTTACAGATGAGCACAGCTTTCATCCTTTAGCATATTTTCTTTTTATTGGGGAACATTCTGAAAAGGGAAAAAGCTCACCATGATTTCATAATGGCACAGGGAAGGATTCAAGCACAATCTGCACCACTTTTAAAACCAGAGACCATTCACTCATTCTCATTTAAAGTCCTGCTAGGACTAAGAGCAAGTTTCATATACCTAGAATCACTAGCAGCTTGGAAAATGTGTCCCACATAAAATTGCTTAGTATACAGGTTGTGATCTTTGCTTGGAATGGAGAGGTCAAAGGAAAAAGTTCAATGCAGTTAACATTTAATTCAACAGTAACATGACCCTACATGTGTGAACTGTATTTACTGTATCTGAATCAGCAGCTACAGGGAGCTCTGATCAGGTTTGGGACTGCACTGTGTGGAGAGGAGTGTTAATCCCCTTCCCTGATGCCCCTGTTCCAATGAAAACAGTCCTCACTTCTACCATTGACACTAACGGCAGCCTTCCTATCAAGAGCAAACAGTAGCTTTGGGGGATGGGGATTTTAACTAAAACCATGGACCAAGAGTTAACATGTCATGGTTCCCATCCCGATCCCCCCCACCCCGGTATTTCAAATGAAAACGCACATACATCACCAAACTACATATTTAACGTAACATGTAGTTTGGCCCTCATTTAAATGTAAAGTAATTCCTCAGTTAATACTGAGGATTCATTCCTAGAAAGTCAAGTGCTGTCTGAAACAGTATTATAGGAGATACCATTGAAAGAGATGGGAGCTGATTAATCCTACCCTACTTAGAATGCACTGCTCCCATTGGCTGCAACGACTGCAAATCATGGATAATGGATGAAGAGCACTATAGCAAACCTGTGCTAAAGGAATCAGTCTTAGGGAAGGTGTTCACAAAGCACTGTAGGTGCCCGGAATGTCATAGCTGAGGGACTATGACACCTGAAGGCAGTTTCTTTGACAAACTACTTTTTCAGGTTCTGGGCTACTGTCTATAGAACAGAATAGCTCATAGGATACAGAAGTTGGACATCTCAGACATTGTTAAGCACCCATTTCCTCTCAACTTCCAGGCTTACTGAAAACAAGCCTGTAGTTTAATGGAAAGACCCATACCTCCCCATTCATTCCTCACCTCTTTTCTAAAGGCT
The DNA here is from genome assembly GCF_035046505.1 of Tiliqua scincoides. Taxonomy (NCBI): domain Eukaryota; kingdom Metazoa; phylum Chordata; class Lepidosauria; order Squamata; family Scincidae; genus Tiliqua; species Tiliqua scincoides. The sequence goes on from NC_089824.1 coordinate 145,663,123, forward strand.
CATTAGGGAGAGAATTATTGACCTAAGGATACTTAGGAAATAAAAGCCATAGCATTATGTCTGTATAGTACATTGTTGTTTTTTTAAACATGAAGATTTGATTTTTTTTTTTAAATCTGTGTTTAGAAACATTTATAGAACTTCCATTATGCCTTGCTATTAATCTGAAGTACAGTATTTCCATTATTTTTGTATGTGCATTTAAAACAGTTTCATTTTCAGCCACATCAATCCTGGGAGAAAAATGCAATTCTCTCTCTCTCTCTCTCTCTCTCTCTCTCTCTTGTTTTTGCACTGTCCAATGAACACTTGAGACAACAGGTATGGGAGAAAGGGCCACTTTATTTAGCAGTTACAAAAGAGGAGGAGGCTGAGACCTGCAGCGTCCGAGGCAGTGAAGCCCCCTGTGGTGCGGAGGTGGGACCTCTGGGTGGTACCAGAACACCTCTGCCCCAGGCAGGCATGCACCTGACTCCCAGTCGCGTCCCGTTGTTGGGCAGCGCAGCTCATCCATGTCTGTCCCTTAAGCGGAAGGCAGCCGGACCGTGGGCTGTGCCACCTCGAGCCGCTGAGCCTCTGATGTGGACCCCACAGTCCTGGCCAGGGCCCCGTCTACGTCCTCGTGCCACCAAGCCCCTGAGGACTGCAATTGGGTTCTGCCCTGCCTACGCCACCTGAAGGTGCATGCCCAAAGTCCACTTCACACCTCCTAACCCGCGCCACCTGCCTTCTTCAAGTGACCAATGGCAGCTTGAAAAGGGGGGGCAACCCCCGGCCCATGACAGTCTGGGGTAGGCGAAAAAACTGCCTGACCCTCGGCCAATCTTGGCAGGCAGCAAAAAATTCCTATCCGGCCCCAAATGGCGACCGGTAAAACTCAGACTGCCTGTAGGGCGGGCGGGCGGGCGGGTATTCCCATGGCACCCACGTGGTAAGGAGGAAGAGGGCTGGGTATTGTGCCTTTTAAAAGGCCTGCCATAGCTGCCAGTCCCAGCCCTCCTCCACTCCCCCTTGGGAGGAGACTCTTGTGTTCCAGGCCAGGTTAAACAAACTCCGATCACCCTGCAATTGGGCGATCGGGATTACGTTCTCTGTGCTAATTGCACATACACATGTCAAACTTTCCAGCCACTGAACACCACTTATGTATTGGAACATTCAAAGCCCCCTTTTAAAAAAAAAAAAAAATTCTCCTACACTTTTTGTATGCCATAATTCATCGTAATATAGCAAAACAATTTCATGGTTCTTGTTAAGGACGTATGTGGATGAGGTGAATAATTAAAATGAAACCATTATTGCTAATGCATTTCTAATACTATGTCCCTCAAATAGGTCCACACCGCCTCATTAAAAATATGATATGTAGCATTTGCACCAGATGCAAACATGTTTTAGCAAAAAATGCAGGATATACTAAAAATGTTACAGAATCTGCAGTTTCATGATTCATTAACTGTGCTCACTGACCTCCTTTCTACCACTGCACATCAGAGGACCGAAAGAGAATTCATTAATAAGAATAAAGATGGGAAAACTGGCAACTGTGTAAATATGTATACCAAGCTTCATCAAGATCCTCCACTACGCAACGCATTTTAGAACATTGTTAAGTCATTTGACAGGTTGCCTTTTATTCTGTCATGATTTAGGACTGGAATTTTATGGAAATGCACAGCATTAATTAACATGGTCACAGTCTTTTATTAGAAGGCCCAGTTTGAAAATGAACTGTAAAGTTGGCTTCAAATTTTGCTGCTCTTTGCAAAGTGTCCAAAATTATTTTGTGATCAGGAAGAACGTTTTTTAAAAAGTTTGGAGTAAATTATTTTCTGACTCACAAGCAGTTTTTTTTTTTTTAACTGTTACTAATTTGGCAATAGGTTGGCTCTTTTTTTTGAACTTGTCTCTTTCTGCCTTCAATGAGCCTCTTACTACTCCTTTGAGTATTCTGCAGTGTAATCTTAAAAGATGGATTGTAATTAAGGAAAGATAGCAACAAGGTTTGCAGTGAGTGATTTTCATTCCACTGAGGCTCAGAAAATTTTTGCTGTTGCTGTCAAGAGAGGAAGAGGGCAATTGTTCAACATAAGATGAGCCAGGGAGGAAGGATTGGTGGAATAGCCAGTTTGCATACATTCATGAAATATAGCAAATGAGTTGCCTGAATATGGTAGCTGCCGACCTGCAGCTTGTGGGTAAGTTAAGCTCTGGAACTGATTAACATTTTATTACCTGCCTTCTGGTTTCTGGGTTCCTGGAGCTTCTTATTTTTAATATCTCTGAAGCTTAAAGGAAAAACATTAATTTTTGTAGTGCAAGTTTGAAAGCTTACTCTCACTCATTGAAGTGGGGGGAAAGCAGAATGGGGGGAAGTGGGGGAAAGGTAAAATGGGGTGGTGAAGGAGGCACGGGGTGGGTGGATCAGGCCCAAGACGGGGCAGAATCAGTGGCACTGGTGCGTGCCGTATCAAACCCCCTTCCTGGGCCTGATCTGCTTGCACGGATCAATGCAGACTTGCGCCAGCAATATCACTGGTGCAGATCAGAATTGACCCACTGCGGCAGTTGGGACTTACCTTGGGGCAAGGAGACAAATGTTCCTTTACTCCAAGGAGACCTCCTGCAGCCAAAAATTCTCCACAGGATGGTGCATAGCCTGCACCACCGCCACTGCATTGCTGCAAGGGGATTTACATTGGACTGGGCTTTCCAACTTGACTATATTTGATTATCTTGGCTATATTTGCTAAATGGAAATTTTTCCAGTTTGTTGTGCTACGATGAACCTATATGTTATGACCACATTTTTCCCCACAGTCTAGTCTTCAGTCACCTCTTGCTTTTTCCATGAGTTTAAAAAAAATATATTTTTCAAGTTACAAAGAAAATCTCATTCTTCATTTATATTTGAGTTTCTTAGCCCATTCAGGCTTATCTTGATTAATGATACTATGTAAAAGCAATTTATTTTTTTCTGGCTATTCCTTGAGGGATGATTTTAAAAAAAGAATGGACCTTGGAGGTTAGGAGACCAAGAGCCCAATCCTGAGCTCTGCGCACCGGCTTACCACCAGTGTGCACTGTCGCAAACGTGCTGTAAGGCATGTTTGCGGGCCCTAACACTTGGTGATCGCCTGTCTGAGCCCAGCACTGGTTGGTGCTGGGCTAGCAAGGAGTGGGTGCCCAGCCTTTGCCGCTTGGAGGAGAGGAAAGCAGGGGTGTGGGGAGAGGCGGGGAGGAGGAGTTCCCGGGAGGGGGAAGGTGGATGGAGGGTGGGGAGAGAGCAGGGAGGAGATGTGATGGGGAAGCGGGAGGCAGGGAGAGGGCGGGAGGAGGCGTGCCAGGGGGAGGGAGGGGGTCGGCTCCACCAGTTCCTGAGCCTCTGCGTCAGGCTTGCTGCCTGACATGGAGGTTTTTACCTCACCGCCGACAGAGTAGCCCCATTGTGGGGCTACTCCCTTTACCCAGAAGAAGGGGATGAAAGTCCCCTTGTCCAGAGATGCCACCCGCGGCTGCCTTGGGCTTGCAGGATGTGGCAGCAGCTGTTTTTGGTGCTGCCGCAGCCGCGCACCCCGGCAGCTCAGGATTGGGCTCTAAGTCCTATTTGTTTAAATGCTTAGCTTGCTTATTTTCTTACATTTCAGTGATGGCATTGGTAGATTGACCTGGGACCAATCCTAATCCCTTATGTCAGTGCTTTCCAGCACTGACATAAGGGCAATGCAGCTCCGAGGTAAGGGAACAAACATTCCCGTACTTTGAGGAGGCCTCCGTGAGTGACATCCCACTGCAGGATGCAGCACATGTCCCGCTGGTACTGCTATGCCAGTGCTGGAAAGCACTGACATAAGGGGTTAGGATTGCGCCCCTGATAAAATAAGTTGTGGCCATCAGGTCCTCCCTCTCCAAAATACATAAGGGCAAACTTTCATAGTTTTCTTTACTGATTTCCAATCCAATTCTTTAATCACTAAAGCAGGGTCTCATTTTGATGAGACTGAGTAAGAAGGCAGACAATGTGGCCACTGGCTTCTATTGCTCCCTTCTCACTCAGGTGAATCACACCCTCCAGTCTCTAAAGCAGCGATTTTCAACCTTTTTCATCTCAGGGCACACTGAAAAGGTGCTAAAATTATCAAGGCACACCACCAGCTTTTTGATAATTGACAAGGCACACCATGCTGCTAGTGGGGGCTAATATTCCCCAATAGCCCTAATAATAAATGATCCTCACCCAAATTCCTGCGGCACACCTGCAGACTATTCACGGCACAGCAGTGTGCCATGGCACACTGGTTGAAAATTGCTGCTCTAAAGGATGAATTTGGGTATCTGACATGTGGCAGGTGAAAAAGGAACAACGAAGTTCCATTGTGTGGTATGTTATGTATCAGATGCCAGTCTAACATTTATAAGTGACCTTTCCACCAGCAGGGGACACTCTCAGTTTAAAGTGGAAAGTGAGCAAAATGGAGGCATGGAGAAGAAGAAAGGGGCTTGGGAAAAGTCCTGTGGCTGGTGACATAGGATCACTGGTAGCACAGCTAGCAGGATGGTGCAGTAAGTACAGCAGGTGCCTCAACTCCCCATGTAAGCCGTTCCTTCCAATCACCATCAGAGCCATTTGGGGGAGCGACAGCAACGTACAGGCACTCGCCGAACCTGTCGCTTCCCCAAAGGGCTTTGACAGCAACTGGAAGGAGCCACTTACATGGGAAGTTGTGGTGTCTGCTGTACTAACCACACACCCCTCGAGGGGGGCACAACTGAGGATCACCATTATCTTAGAGTTCCTGCTGGTGGCAGAGAAGGAGAGGCAGAACTAAAACAGAGAAAGGGAACTAAAACTGAAATAATTTTGGTCAACTGACTTTTAGTAAGAAACATTCAAAAGTGCTTAGGATGGTCGCAATGTTTAAATTGCAATGCTAGTTTTATTTATTTAAATAATTTTTCCCTGCCTTGCTACCACACATTGGGGCACCTAAGGCAGCTTACAACATAAAAGAACACACAACACAACTAAAAGATAAAAATAATATTAACTCTTAAAACCTAAAACAATGAAAACAATAAAACAAATCAGACCCCAATGGATCACCTATTAAACCACATTCATTAAAAAAAGTGAATGATCATATGGCCATATGATTTTGCATCTCAGCCTAATATTTGGCATATGTAATGCTACTGTAGAAGTTGAAGACAGTAGTTTTCAAACTTCCTGACTTGAAGAAACCTTCCTGGCTTGAGAGAACCCACCCCTTTCAACAGTTTCTGAGGAACTATGTGTGTTATAGAACTGGTGTCCCATTAAGTGGATTTTAGGACATATTCTAGAATGTGTACAGAGTGGACATGGATTCCTGGTAGGTTTGCCAGACACTGTTGAACTGAGAGTTCATCCCCCAACATGCCCAACACTCCTTTGCAGCTTCACACTGCAGTGGAATTGATAGGGTTACCAAGCTGTCACCCAGTGAAGAATGTCTATTATCAACGATCTTCCTCATCTATCAATCGGTAGGCTTAAATCCAGGAAGCCTTTTCTGGCACTCGCACAGAAAATTTTACACAACAATTTTAATATCAATGCTCAATGGAAAGCTGAATGGGCAGTTGAACGCCCAGAAACGGGTAGATATATAGACGATCCTACACTTAAAATGCTAAGTTCCAACTTATCTCGCCAGCACTGGAAAACTTTGAACAGGATCTGTACCCTACATGGTATTTGTCAGGATTCAATGTTTAAATGTCTCCCTATTCAACTTCCTGATAGCCAAGAGAAGGAAAACTCTGATTCCAAACCTCCACTGCCTTGTGGCTACATCCAGTTGTGGAAAAGGCTTCAGGAGTCAACCTCGAGGCAAAATCAGGAGCCGGAGTCCCTCAGGCAGTTCGTGGCTGCACACAGTCACGTTCTGGCAACTCCTGCGACGCCGCTAGAACCAACCGTATTGGTTTCTGCCTTTCCATTGGATCATTCCAGCGACGTGGAGAGGGGGGATTTGCTGCATGGGTAACAGCCTATCCTCCATACCTTATTTACCCAGGCTTCGCGCACTGGAGAGGACACTCCAACTTCGCCATACGGCGTCGGCACAACACGGGAAGCAGCAGTTACCGGTTATAAGTCTTCACTCGATTGGCGTAGGGCATGACGCCAGGGGCTGCTTCCGACGGTGGGAGAGATCATTGCATCTCATTGGGCAGCTACCGCCCGCCTTAAGCTGGGCAGTCCCCAGCCAGTAAGGTGTTGCCTCGCCACGGTCCGTTAACCTCACAGGAAGCGTGGGGTTTAGGGTGAAAACCGACAAGCGGATCGACAACTCTGCACCATGCAATAGAAAACAGAAAACTCCTGCCCTAAAGCTGGGCACCTGGAACGTAAGGACAATGACACCTGGCTTCTCTGATGACCTGCAAGCAATAGACGATGCACGCAAAACAGCTGTCATCGACATGGAGCTGAGCAGACTGCAGATGGACATCGTCGCCCTTCAAGAGACTAGGCTGCCAGATTCCGGATCTGTCAAGGAGAGAAATTTCTCATTTTTCTGGCAGGGAAAACCACCAAACGAAACCAGGGAACATGGTGTTGGCTTCACGGTCAGAAATACCCTGCTGAAATCCATCATCCCACCTACTGTGGGAAGTGAAAGAATTTTGTCCCTGCAGCTCCAGTCATCAGCAGGACCTGCCACTCTCATCAGTGCTTACGCACCGACTCTGTCGTCTCCAGCAGAAGCCAAAGACAAATTTTATGATGACCTGGCCACCACTATCAAGAAGATCCCCGTAAAAGAGCCATTGTTCATCCTCGGCGACTTCAATGCTAGAGTTGGTGCTGATAACAGTTCGTGGCCCACTTGCTTAGGTCAGTTCGGCACTGGGAAGATGAACGAAAATGGCCAACGCCTGCTAGAGTTTTGCTGCCATCACGGTCTCTGTGTCAGCAACACGTTCTTCAACACGAAGCCCCAACACAGAGTCTCTTGGAGACACCCAAGATCAAAGCACTGGCACCAGCTCGACCTGATCCTCACCAGACGCTCCAGCCTTCCCAGCATCAAGATCACACGCAGTTAAATTGGTGCTGCCTGCGACACTGACCACTCGCTGGTGTGCAGCAGAGTGAAACTGCAAACAAAGCGACTGTACCACACAAAAAAGGAAGGAAGACCTCACATTGATACGAGCAAGACCTGGGATCAGAGAAAAGTGGAGGAATTTGCACGAGCGCTTGAGGAATCTCTTCCAGGCCCGGTCGATGCAAACGCATCCAACAGATGGGAACATTTCAAGAATACCGTTTACAACAACGCCTTGTCCATATTTGGCAAGAAGACCAACAAGACGGCAGACTGGTTTGAAGCCCACTCTGAGGAGTTGACACCAGTCATTGAGGAAAAGAGGAGAGCTCAAGCAGCATACAAGGCCTGTCCCAGTGAGTGCAACCTGCAGGTCCTCCGAGCTGCTCGAAGCAAAGTCCAGCAGACTGCCAGGAGATGTGCTAATGACTACTGGCTCCAGCTCTGTTCCGAGATACAGATAGCAGCTGACACGGGCAACATCAAGGGGATGTATGATGGTATCAAGCAGGCCCTAGGTCCAACACAGAAGAAAATTGCCCCTCTGAAGTCTGCCGCAGGCGAGGTCATCCAGGATCGTGCGCAGCAGATGGAACGCTGGGTGCAGCAATACTCTGAGCTATATTCCAGAGAAAATGTAGTCACCGAAGAAGCGCTGAACAACATTGAGTGCCTGCCTGTGCTGGAGGAGCTTGACAGTGAACCAACCCTAGAAGAACTTCACGTGGCCCTGGACTCCCTTGCCTTTGGCAAGGCACCTGGAAAAGACAGCATCCCTGCTGAAGCCCTAAAGTGCTGCAAAGAGATCATCATCACTGAGCTGCATGAAATCCTTTGTCTCTGCTGGAGAGAAGGTGGAGTACCTCAAGACATGAGGGATGCAAACATCATCACGCTGTACAAGAACAAAGGCGACAGGGGTGACTGCAACAACTACCGTGGCATCTCTCTCCTTAGCGTTGTAGGAAAGTTGTTTGCCCGAGTTGCACTAAAGAGGCTCCAGGTACTTGCAGAGAGCGTTTATCCAGAATCACAGTGTGGATTCCGAGCCAACAGGTCCACTACTGATATGGTATTCTCCCTTAGACAACTGCAGGAGAAATGCAGGGAACAACGACAGCCACTCTTTATAGCCTTCATAGATCTCATGAAGGCTTTCGACCTGGTCAGCAGGGATGGCCTCTTCAAGATTCTCCCCAAGATTGGATGTCCACCCAGGCTCCTCAGCATCATCCGATCCTTCCACAAGGACATGAAGGGCACTGTTGTCTTTGATGGCTCCACATCAGACCCCTTCGACATCTGAAGCGGCGTGAAGCAGGGCTGTGTTCTTGCACCAACCTTGTTTGGGATCTTCTTCGCTGTCCTGCTGAAGCAGGCCTTTGGAACTACAACAGAAGGCATCTATCTCCGGACCAGATCAGATGGAAAGCTCTTCAACCTCTCCAGACTGAGAGCAAAGTCCAAAGTCCAGCTGAAATGTCTGCGTGACTTCCTCTTTGCCGACGATGCAGCTATCACTACCCACTCTGCCAAAGATCTCCAGCAGCTCATGGATCGTTTTAGCAAGGCCTGCCAAGATTTTGGACTGACAATCAGCCTGAAGAAAACACAGGTCATGGTTCAGGATGTGGACTCACCTCCCTGCATTACAATCTCTGCACATGAACTGGAGGTTGTCCATGACTTTGTGTACCTTGGCTCAACGATCTCCGACACTCTTTCTCTCGATACCGAGCTAAACAAACGCATCGGTAAAGCAGCTACCACGTTTTCCAGACTCACAAAGAGAGTCTGGTCCAACAAGAAGCTGACGGAACATACCAAGATCCAGGTCTACAGAGCTTGCGTCCTGAGTACACTTCGGTACTGCAGCGAGTCATGGACTCTTCACTCACAACAGGAGAGGAAACTGAATGCTTTCCACATGCGCTACCTCCGACGTATTCTCGGCATCATCTGGCAGGACAAAGTTCCAAACAACACAGTCCTGGAACGTGCTGGAATCCCTAGCATGTATGCACTACTGAAACAGAGACGCCTGCGTTGGCTCGGTCATGTCGTGAGAATGGATGATGGCCGGATCCCAAAGGATCTCCTCTATGGAGAACTCGTGCAAGGAAAGCGCCCTACAGGTAGACCACAGCTGCGATACAAGGACATCTGCAAGAGGGATCTAAAGGTCTTAGGAGTGGACCTCAGCAAGTGGGAAACCCTGGCCTCTGAGCGGCCCGCTTAGAGGCAGGCTGTGCAGCATGGCCTTTCCCAGTTTGAAGAGACACTTGGCCAACAGTCTGAGGCAAAGAGGCAAAGAAGGAAGGCCCATAGCCAGGGAGACAGACCAGGGACAGACTGCACTTGCTCCCAGTGTGGAAGGGATTGTCACTCCCGAATCGGCCTTTTCAGCCACACTAGACGCTGTTCCAGAACCACCTTTCAGAGCGCGATACCATAGTCTTTCGAGACTGAAGGTTGCCAACTAGGACTAGGAATGTTTAAATGGGGGCTAGTATCTGCCCCACAGTGTGATTGCAGGTTCTTCTGCCAAACGATATACTACATTGTGTCTGGCTGCAAACTGAGGGTGTTTACTGGCCCAGGATCTGACTTTTTCAATGAAGGTAACTCTGTTTTTGAATGGCTGGATGAACTGGACATTGACATTTGATCTAGTTTAATTGATGTATAAGTCCATGTATTATATGCCATACGCTAAATAAATAAATCTCCCATCATCAAACTGATGAACCCTGATAACACTTTGAAATTGAAATTTAGAAATTTATTGTATAACCATAGGTCATTACAATGTTTAAAAGCACCATGCTACAATAAATACAGATAAACAGACAGAGACATTACAGCCTTCCAGACACATAAAGTAAAGCAAAAACTTCAGCCACAATCAGGATCTTACCAGCTAATAAAGGGAATAAAAAACTTTAAGTTCAAGCCAACACAAAATTATCTCGGATTTTCTTTTTGCCACAAAAGCAAAGATAGCAACTTTGTAGGTGACATCGGGGTCAGAGTCTGCAAGAAGCCAACAGATCAAAGCTAATGTAGATCTCTCTTGGAACTGAGAGATAATATTAGATAAATATTTTGATCTGGGTAGCTCGTATAAAGGACATTTTAATAAATAATGAGAAATAGAGATTTCGCCAGAATTACAAATGCAGGTCCTGAGATGATAGGGAGTCTTTTTATATCTACCTTCAAGGACTGCATGCACTGAAAGCGCAAGGCAGTAAAAACCTTGCGCAAAGCTGGCACTGTAAGGTAAGATAGATCGTTTTCTAATACGAATGACGACTTGTACAATGAAATCCAGGATGAGTAAGGAGAAATAGAAATATCACACAAGTCATGTCTCATGTGAAAAAGACGGATCTGATCTTTCACCATAGCCTTAGCGATAACGCTTTGAAATAAATGCAATGTTCCTTGGAATACAGTTTGAAAATCACTGACTTTAGGTTCACACTTTCACCCCATTATTAACTTTGCCAATATACTTTATCAAACGATGCCCAAAAAAGGGAGCAAGAAAAACATAATACCTCACATTTGTATAGTGTTTTTGAATGTCTGAAGTGCTTCACATGAAATATTTTGATGTAATTCTTACATCGAGCCTGTAAAGTAAGCATGATGATCCCCATACTGCAATAGGAGAGTGGCTTGCCTTCATCCACTTTGCAAGTTTATGTAGGGGCAGCCCAGCCACAAGGCTGATTGAACTGCCTTCCCCATTCGTGTGGTGGGCTTGGGTGGCAAGATGGTGGGGGGTGCACTGTACACTGCACCCATCTACTATCTCTCCCAGTTTGCCACCTACCTGGCTGCACCACCTGTTTTCTCCACCTCTTCTCTCACAGTCAAGGGTATGAAAGGGGAAGATGGGAAAAGTTTGCTTCCTTCTCCACCAGCTCCACCACCTCTTCTTGTAATGTGGCTGGTGGAGACAATGCTGGGAACGGAGAAGTTCTGCTCCCAGGATTCTCTTCATTGGACCACTTTAGAAAAAGCAGCAGAGGAGCTGGAACAGGAGAATGAAGATGGTGAGGCATAACCCCACAGGCTTGTGGGGGCAGGAGGTAGAATTTGGGGTGTGGGGTTTCAGACAGTGGATCAGCTTGGCTCGTCCCGGAGTTCATGGCAGAGGGGAGATTCAAACTGGGGAAATCCTGATTTATAAATCAGTCCTTTAGGCACTCCACTTCAGCAGCTCTCTAAAGCAAGCTATTAGAATAAGAGATTTAAAAAAAACAACCAGCAATTCCTAGATAGGTCCTGATTCATAGGAGTTTTGTGCGAATCCAGCCAATGTTAAATACATTGAAGTCAGTGGCATCACTAGGGTTCGCGTCACCCGGTGTGGGATGCCAGCGCATCACCCCCCCATGCAGTGGGCAGGGCAATACCCCAGGTGATGGGCGTGTGATGAACCATCACTCTACACCCACTGGTTTTTTGGCTGTACCTTTTGATAGAATAAAGATAGAACACATTCTGCATGAAAGTATGCACTGATTGATATATAACATGATGGTATTATTCCTCCAAACTGTGATTTTAGTGATTTTGGTCACTAGTGGTGTCAGCCCCCCCTCCCAGGGTGTCACCTTATTGCAGCAGTTCTCAAACTTTTAGCACTGGAACCCACTTTTTAGAATGACAATCTGCCCAATAACCACCAGAAGTGATGTCATGGTGGAAGTGACATCATCAGACAAATTAAAATAAATAAGTATAAATAATTAAAGTAAAACAAATAGTTAAAAAAGCAGAAGCCAGCCCTGTTCCACCAAGTGAATTCCCTCTGTAGCCTGCCTGCAATAACACCCCCCCCCCCAAAACCAATAAGGTTTTCAGCCCTACCCACTGCCCAGTTCAATTTAAGAACTTCTGTTTAAACCAGATCACTGTCAGGATCCACCTGGCTTTGCAAGTCTCAAAAAGGTTCACAAAGAGCTGAAGCCTCTTTTGTTCCTTTTTAGGGGGGGGGGCTGCCTTCTGGAGCACTTGTTTAGCTCCAGGTGCATAGGATCAGGACCATTCTGGTAGCCTTGCACTCTCCTTCACCTGATCTTCTACACCAGCCAAGACGTGTTTGCTTACTCACAAATAAACGTGACCATGAGGCTGTTTTGCTTTCCATAGGGCTTAATACATTCATCTGCATGGAGGGAGGGACTTCCTTCACAGGTGTTTTTGGGGGCTGCATTCATTGGATCAGGACCATTCTGGTGTCTTTGGATTCCTCTCAGCCAGCCCTTTCTGAAGGACTAAGGCAAGTTCACCTACTCATGAGTAAACACGCGATACGGCTCATTTTCACTTTCCATAGAGAGTGATGCATTTTTGTTCTCCAGTCTTTTGGCCATAACTTTTGATAGAAAGGAGATATTTCATCCTGGGTTTTGCATTGCTTTCCACTCGAAATTCCACATCCAACGGTATATAATATGATGGGGTTACTCCTAACCACCACAATTTTAGCATGTCACCCCCCAGTGCACATCACCCACCCTGTGCGCGTCACCCGGTGCAGACCACACACTCCCTGCACCCCCGTAGCGACACCACTGATTGAAGTCATGGTGATTTCAGTGGGAAAAAATCAAAGCATATGCTCACTGAAATCATCGCTTAATCTTGACTGGTTAAAACACATAATAACCACAATAAAAAAGTTAGCTATTGAGATTGTGACACAAAACAGATTTCCTTCAGTGTTACCTTTAACTGGTTGAATGAACAATGTTGTAAAATTATTTACCTGAATACATGCTTTAGTTCTGTGTGTTCCTTTTCTTTGATTAACAGGTCATCTTCCAATCTTTCAATGATTATAGCATATGATTCACTAACCTTTTTCTTCCATTCATCTAAAATAAAAATAAAGGTGCTATAAAAAGTCGTATCTGCTAATACCTTTCCAGCTATATAAATATCTCATTCAGAAAATATTTGAAGTTCATATCCTGGTCATTATATACATCATAATCCCATTACTATATCTATAACTGAATATAATGAATATGCTATGAACACAACTGCTTAGATCATTTTAACATGTAACAATTTTAATATGAAAAAAGCACAACATATATACGGTTAGTAGCTGGGCACTTAATCATTAGCAGTTATTTGATTTTCAGTATTGAACATATCCTTTTCATGAAATATCAATCAACACAAAAATTTATTTGAACATAATTCATTACAATGGCCTGAACAAAATGTAGCAAGTTTTCAGTGATTCCACCTTTCAGATTTTAAGTCTGATTTCAGTTATTCTACCGACAACAAACACCTTGTGTTTGAACTTCAGAATAAATTAGAAAAGATTTCTTGATAATACATTTATAATATATTTCTTTTAAAGAAGTAAGATTAATTACCAGTGCACGTTTGGGTTGGTCTAGATTTATAGTTTCCCATTTGTTCAATATTTCGTCTTTGTTTCAACAAAGTTCTTGTGGTAATGTGACTCTTTGTTCAAGAGCACTGACAGTCCCACTAAAGGAGAAAAAAAAAGAGAGAAAGCACTTTGATAGTCTTGTGCCTAAAAATAAACTCTGTGCCAAATGGAATGTCATGCAACAATGACACAGAGCAAAACAGTGCACGCTATCAAGTGCAGAACAAGAAGGTAACTAATCATATTGTTGAAACACACTGCCAAAATCAAATTGAAAATATTTCTATAGAAACATGCGCTTATACCTCTATTAAATATATACATACTGAGAAAGTCCTACCTAACAGCTTCCATGTCAGAAATGGCATATAAAGATAAGTGGTTTTCAGGGGGCTCAAATCCCAATATCGGATCATGTCAAGGCTATCTTGATAGCAGTCCGTGGGATATGAATTAACAATTCATATGCTCCCAAATTTAACAATGCTCCCCAATTTATTATGGAATTTTCCCTTCATTTGCCAATGGTCATTCTTACTTTCAGTTCCTCACGAATCCCTTAGAGAGGAGGTCTTTTATGCTAGCACAGTTAAACATCTTTCCCTCTGCAGTGCTGACTGGTCGATACTCTAGGGTACTTTTTGACCAAAGGCGTTGCAACCATTGCGGCATAGAACCTGATTCTGTTACTCATTTTCTTTGTGTTTGTCCCGTGTTCAGTAAGCTTCACCGCGTAATTTTGGGTCCTGTTATTTCTAGTTATTCTGGTCCCCCTAACCTTCTTGCAGCGTTTCTTTTAAACGATTTTTCGCAAGAAATTACGCTTCTTATAGCTAAGTTTCTTGCAAATGTGTTTATTTCCAATAGTTAAGACAACCCCGATCAGGGTTTTAGTGTGTGTAATCTTACGGTTTTAATTTGTGGGTCATATCTGTGTTTGTATTTATTTATTCTGTGTGATGCCATTAAAGGTTGTTGATTGATTGAATTAACAATGAAGTTTGAAAGTGTTTGAAGGGTCATTTTAGAGCCAGCCTATCAATGAGGCTGAGAGGGCAGCCTCAGGCAGCAGACTGGAGTGGGGCACCTTCATCTGTCCACTCACTGTTCCTCCTCTTTCCACTCTTTGGATTGGAAAAGGAAGAGGGAGATGTAGCAAAAGAGGAAGGGAGGACTGGTGGCTTAAAGTGTCTCCTCCACACTCCATTTTCTGCTCTATCCCCTTTTCCAATCCATGGAGTGGGAGGACCAGGAACTGGCATATCACCACCTAAGGGGGGCAGCATTTGGCACACCCCCTTAGGCATCAGGCTCTGCACTGTTTTGCTCTGGCTCTGGGTCCAGTAGATATCAAACTTCCTAAGGGAATCCTCCTCTTTCCATTTCATGTTGTCTGTGCAAACCTTCTGAAAGCCTCTGGTAGAATCCCTGCATGTTGCAGTGGTGTGTTCTAAGAAGCATTATGAGGGCTAGCTGGACAGCACGTGGCATTTACTATAACCAATCACGGGAAGAATCTCACCTCAGGCACAGCATTTGCCATGCAGGCAAATGCTGTATGTGGGGAAGGAAGCACTTCAGTGCAGGGGCAGGGCTTATTCCTGCTCTCTCACCCTCTCGACATTTCTATACACATGTTTATGATGTCTGAACAGGACTTGGAGTTTCTGACATTTTGTTGCTGTTGATTTAATTAAAAAAGAAGAAGAAGAAGGTGCAGAGCCCCAAACTGAATTGGAGCTATTCGGCTGGCAGAGGAGCTTAGTCTCCCCTCTGCCATTTTCCTGATCTAAATCATCCCACCCATCCAAAGCTGTTATTCGTTGTGCTTGGGAAAAATACGAGCTGCTGGTATATTTTCTCCAGCAGAACCAACAGCAGTTTTAGATGGGGGAATTTTTTAGATCTGTGTCATGATCTCAGCCTCCTTCCTCCTGAGGTGAGGAAAAAATAAAATTAAAAGGGAGACTCTTAACATTTTTAGCCAATACATTTTCCTTTTATCAAATATGTAATACATCTGCTAACTTTCTCTCACGTGTGCACAGTGGACTGTCTCAGCCATTTTCTCACTCCAGTATTTGATTCATGCCCCTATTTTTCCTTTATGAATCTTTTGTTTGCTTCTTTATTATTTTATGCTGTCGTATCTAGCTTAAAAAATTTAAAATAACAACGTTCAAGGTTAGAAGCCATTTGACCTTGATGGTAGCTTGGGATAAAAAGCTCTCACCTCAAGGATTCAAGCCAAGATAATAAGCACATGCAACATTATACCACCACCAAAGGTAAACAGCCCCCTTGCTTTTTTAACAGTGTGTTTTTCCAAAACATGTACACTGGTATTTTAGCATTTTCTTGCTCATAAAACAAGGGTAACATACAATTTAAAAATCCTTTTAGCTGCTTTTTGAAACAAGCCAAGTCTTCCAGAGAGAGCGAGAGAGAGAGAGAGAGAGAGAGGGGGGGGGATGTATAACATATACCCAACACCTCGTTGCTAGGCAACTTGCAGAGTTATGAATTTAGCACCATAATGCCTGTCTATTTTCACTGATAGTATTAGCTTAATAAACAGATTAAAGTGCATTTGTATTGATGCAACTGTTGCTGAAACCAGGACTGTTGCCCCCAGCAACTGCGCCATCCTGCATCTCGGGCTCCTGAAAAGATCACAGGAGTCGGGAGGTTCTTTTCACCTTGGTGTATTTATTGACAAGTCAAACATGTAGCGTCTGTATACAGTTATCCGGAGGCTTTCAGCCTTTGATCCGAGGCTTTTTACACCATTCGTTTGCATCATCTCCTGACAGGCGTTTTTGACCTGGCTCAGCGTCACTCTTGACCTGCTGTCTCTGGTCAGCGCCATAACAGGGTTGTCTAACCTCACTGGTACTCTCTCACTAAACTATCCAAAACAACACTTGGACTTACGCTGGCTGTTAGATATTTGCAGTCCATTAATAAACATCCCGCAGAAGATGCAGATGGATAGAAAATAGAGCAGGAATGGAATTTGGGGTGGGTAGTCATTATAACGGACCTAGTTATCATGATTTGGGAGTATTTAACCTTGTGTTCTCGTTATAGTAAAAGGAAAAAACGTTTTAGAAAATTAAATTTCAGGTTTTTATATTCTATTTTATGTGTATATACTCACTCATACATATATAAACACACACATATACATTCCGGAACTCCACAGATTTTTTTTGTAATATCTTGGATAAACCTCTTAATCTGACTGCTTGCAGTTGAATGGTAGCTCATGAACAATAATGTTAAGTTCATATTAAGCAATTTTACAATTAAAAAAATCACTGTACATACATTTTAGAACCTGTACTAAGCACATGCACAAGTTACACCCCATTGTTTCTTTAAATGGTTTGTAGGCCTACCTTTCTTCTTGAGTGAGAATTCCATCCTGGCTATGAGAGTTTGTTTCCATTTGCAACCCTATTTCTTACTTTATCCCAAAGCCAGGGTTTCACCTGCATTTCTTTTCAGCCAAGTGCCTCTGAGTGAGCTGAAAAGGTAATAACTGCAGCCTGCCCCTGATGAAAAGTCAAAGGTCCCTGATAAGGGGGCAAGAAGTGTGGTCTGATGGTTGAGCTGCTGGTATTATCTGAAGAGCTAAGCAGGAGAATCCATGGTCATGTTTCTCAATGGGAGCTGGAATGTCAGGCTGTGACAAGCTGCTGTACCCATTGTGGCAGGACAAAGTCGCTAATGAGCTGATTACTGCAGTGAGAGTGCGGGAAAGTATGCAAAGGCCAGCCGCAAGAATGGAAACAACATCGAGGACTTGTCCAGCCTTATGATCTACAATTCCTGCTGAAGCTCAGTGGCATGCAGCCAGAAGAGATAACTACACTGGGAAGGCAATATCTGGTGATTAAGTGGTCTGGGAATTTTCACACAACATAGTGTAAAAACCCCATTGAAAAATTGTGGTTTGGACTAGCCTGCCCATGTAAACTGCCTTGAATGTTGTCTAAAAAACGGAAAGATGATATATAAATATGTATGTATGTATGATAAAAATGTTGCTTGGAGGAATGCATATACAGTATACTAAGCTCCATAGGGCTTTTTTCCCACAAGATACTCCCAGCAGAAAATATGGGGTGCCTATGGGGTGCCTCCTTTGGCTCAGTGGCATTATGTTTTGTGAGCAATGAAATGGGCTCTGAAACTTTTCCAAGTTGCAACTCGTCATCCCTGAAAGGGATCCCCTGTTATTCTTACCTGGTTGGAGTAACCCATGCACACTTTACCTTGTTCCTTCCTCCACATGGGCTCCTTAAACAAATCAGGAAATGTAGAGTGCATGAGGAACATTTCCAGCATGTTGTCTACTTCCTGTTTTGCTTCAAAGACCCATGCAAAAGTAAGAGCCAGGGAGCAGGCAGGATTGCTACATTCCAAATCTCCAAGTGCCATGATCTGGCCTCTGCCCTTTCTCCTTGTTCCTTCTTTGTGTGAGCCCTTGAGACAAAGCAGGAAGTGCAGAAACACTGGGAGTGCTCCCAGTGCACTCCACAGGCTTTGTGTAAAGTGCCCATGTGGAAGAAGGAGCAAGACAAAAGGGCCAGCTCTGGAAGCAACAGACTGGAGAGGGTCCGCAGGCTTCTGCTGTCCAACACCAACGTTGTCATTTACATCATTGATGGGCTGGCTGTGATGGGGAGCGCCATCTTTAAAAACTGCCCCTTCCCCAAAAGTGCAGGAATGTGAGTAGAAATGCAAGTGGAAATGTAAGCAGGGTATAGAGAGAGTGACACTCAGAGAAAGAGAGAGTCCTCAGTGCCATCTTGGTATTTTCACAGGCAGTCTGCCAGTAGCACTTTCCCATCTGTTCAAAATCAGTTTAGAAAATAGTTAGCTACACTCTTCATTAAATGCTATACCATTTCCTGGTACATGCTTATCAGCAATGAAAAATATAGAATAGAACCTTTTAAAAAAAAAATTCATCTAGTTTGGAAAGCATATAGTTTGGAGATTCAATTTTATAAACTCCGATGCTGAATCCTCATTTCTACTAGTTTCATGCTTAAAAACAATGCTTCGCATAAAATCTGTAAAGAATTTGGCCTTTTAAGAATATTTTTTTATCTTAAACTTGTTGGCATCCTTCAGTCTCGGAAGACTATGGTATCGCACTCTGAATAGTGTTCTGGAACAGAGTGTCCTCTCCAGTGCGCGAAGCCTGGGTAAAGTAGATATGGGGGATAGACTGTTACCCATGCAGCAAATGTCCCCTCTCCACGTTGCTGAAATGGTCCAATGGAAAGGCAGAGGCCAATACGGTTGGTTCCAGCGGCGTCGCAGGAGTTGCCAGAACGGGACTGTGTTCAGCCATGAACTGCCTCAGGGACTCCGGCTCCGGATTTTGCCTCGAGGTTGACTCCTGAAGCCTTTTCCATAACTGGATGTAGCCACAAGGCAGTGGAGGTTTGGGATCAGAGTTTTCCTTCTCTCAGATGAGCTGCCTTCCGAAGCTGACGAGTCCCATCTACCCGGTGGCTGTTTAGTCGCCTCTTACGACAAGTACAGCCAAACCGAGGGCCTATTCTTATCCCCAGCCCCCAGGGATTATCTTAAACTAATTCCTCTCTATCCCGAGACTCTCTGCACTGTATATCATTTGCATGTACAGAATGTGATTTAACCTTCTTTATGATATTGTCTCAACTATAATCCTGTGCACCCAAGCAGACCTAAATAATAAACATTTTGTTGAACTAAAATACAGAGACTTAATGCCTCAGACATCTACACAGCTTTTTACAATGTCTTTGCGAAGAAACAGGATTCAGTGGCAGTATGTTAACTGGATCTAAAGCAGCAATTTTCAGTCTTTTCCATCACATGGCACACTGACAAAGCACTGAAATTGCCAAGGCACACCATCAGGTTTTTAATAATTGCCAAGGCACATGATACTGCCTGTAGGGGGCTCACATCCCATTGGCCCTACTAATAAACTACCTTCCTCCAAATTCCTGTGGCACACTTGTGGACCACTCGTGGCACACCAATTTGCCATAGCACAGTGGTTGAAAATGGCTGATCTAAAGGCTAAAGCAGAGCTGCTGAGGCCTGGGGGAAAAAACAGATACATTGTAAAGACTTTACTGCGGCCTAGCTAGAAGTTTTAACCTTCTCCTCCCCTCCCCTCCCCTCTACACTTCCTCTCCTCTTTCATTCCCCTCTTCCTTGACAAATACAGAGAATGGAAGGAGGAGCAGTAGAGGTGAGTGAACAGCCATAGTGAGATGTGGTGAGCAGACAGATGCCACAACCAATATGCTGCTCAAGATGACCACCTCAGGGTGCAGTCCTAACCAAGTTTCCAGTACTGGCATAGCTGTGCCAGTGGGGCATGTGCTGCATCTTGCAGTTGGGGGGCAGTCACGGAGACCTCCTCAAGGTAAGGCAATGTTTGTTCCCTTACCTCGGAGTTGCGTTGCGTTGTACTAGAAAGTTAGGATTGCGCCCTCAGTTGGCCTCATGGATGGCCTGGCCCTGGGTGTGGAGTCCTGAAGTGTGGAGTCCATCTACT
Source organism: Tiliqua scincoides (assembly GCF_035046505.1). Taxonomy (NCBI): domain Eukaryota; kingdom Metazoa; phylum Chordata; class Lepidosauria; order Squamata; family Scincidae; genus Tiliqua; species Tiliqua scincoides. Next base: position 145,683,221 of record NC_089824.1, read on the forward strand.
TTCTCAAGGAAGCTCTCCAGTGTGTGACTGCAATGGAGATAGGAAGGGGTAGTCAGTATCTAAATTACCTATGGAATTGAAGTAGTTGTGGGAATTGGTGATTCATGAGAGCCAGCATTAAGTAACCTATAAGCAATGGAACATCTAGGCCAGTGTTCTCACACATTTAGCACCGGGACCCACTTTTTAGAATGAGAATCTGTCAGGGCCCGCTGGAAGTGATGTCATGACCGGAAGTGATATCATCAAGCAGGAAAATTTTTAATAATCCTACCCACATTTGCCCAGGAGTAAGTCCTATTCACAATCATTGTTAAAAGAATATACATGGTAGCTTGTTAAATGTACAGGTCCGTAACATTTCCCCAAATGCAGTCACATACCATGGTATCATCAAGTCTAATATATTAAAAATACAATATTGAAACAAATGGGGACCCACCTGAAATTAGCTCGCGATCCATCTAGTGGGTCCTGACCCACAGTTTGAGAAACAATGGTCTAGGCAAATACAGCAACTTGTTTATTATTTTTATCAGGTTTGTTTCATTGGTTCAGTTTAATACAGATCACTCCTAATAAGGGGGGGAGGGGTATGCTTTACCAGATTCCCCAGGAAAAGGTATTATTATTGGTGGCAGCAGGTGATTAGTAAAAGAGCCCATAGTGGAGAAGGAAGGTAGGAACCTTTCTGTGGGAGTCCCTCTCCTGCTCCCATTAAAAAGGAATTTCTATACATGTGACTAAAGGAGATGAGATTTGGTGTTAAAGAACCATGTGAATGGTTAACATGGCGATTTTCAACTTTTTCCATCTCACGGCACACTGACAAGGCGGTAAAATTGTCACTGCACACCATCGGTTTTTTGACAATTGACAAGGCACACTGCACTGCCAGCAGAGCACTTACATCCCCAATGGCCCTACTAATAAATTATCTTCCCCAAACTCCCAAGGTGCACCTGTGGATCATTTGTGGCACACCAATATGCCATGGCACAGTAGTTGAAAATTGCTGGGTTAGCAGGAAAGGAAGATGGGGAGGGGTTCTGCCTGAGCTGTCTATTTAACTCCTCCTGATCCCACATATCCCCCACACCTCACAGACTCCACATTGATGGCAAATTAAAAGTGTACAAAAAGCCCTTCTGGCTGTTTTTGTTACTACTCCATTAGAATGGCATTTGCACAGGCATTAATTTTCCACATGCCATCCACCAAGCTGGCAAAGAAAATAGTGCTGTGTCTGGTAGTTGGAAACTAAGGAACAAGGAGAATTTGGAGCCAGCAAGCTTTTCTCTGACACATATATTCCCTCTCCAACTCAACAGATTTGTCTTTGATATCCAAATTATTTTTGGTGCTTTCCCACAATCAGCCTTCTCAGTTCTCCCTCTCCTTCTTGCACACATCTACCCAGCTTTAGCCTGCTCTTGTTTTTGTTTTTTTTAAAAGCTGCTACTCCTGATGCTGTCTTCCTAAGTGCCCAGTTTTTCAGATTCTAATTTCCTGCCTAAGAGGTTACTGAAGTAAAATCCTCCCCTCTCTAGGGTCATTGTATTAAACTCCAGCATGTCTAAATCTCTGTTTATTGGAGCATGTTCTCAAAACCATTCAGGGAAATCACTGGGATGTTGTTCATTATGAGCCCTGTTATTTCACGACACAACTAAACTAATTAAATAAAGGAAGCTGACATGAATAAAACACTCATCTTGGCTTTATTTGAAACTGTACTAGTCTCTGTAATAACACTTCAATATGAACGGGGCCCGTACAGTCTTGGACGTGTCTGTAACACATGCTAGTGCTGTATCTGTGTAACAAACCATGAACATACCCAAAGAATCATATATACTGCCACCATGAAAAAAACTCATTTCCGGATGTTTTTGCCATAACGCTTCTTTTTTTTGGGGGGGGGGAGGGGGAAGTTCACAATAAGGTTATACATTAGAACCATCCAAATAAATACAAGACCTTCAGCAGGTTTCTGAGTTCTTAAAAAGTCTTCATCTGGCAGGATGTTCCACAAAGCAAAATGAGGGGTGGTGGAGGCAGTAAAGCATGATGTGAGGCCCCTAACCCAATCCACCTTCCCTTAATTTTCTATGTAGTGCATTACCTGAAATTCAGCTTTGTATTCAGATTCTTCTCTCTGATAAGGAGCCTGGGTGATTCTGCTATTGGTTGGGATAAAACAGATTAGCTGCAATACTTATATTCTGCAAGTGAGGGAACAACGGTTATGGTCTCATCATCTTCCTCAAAGCCCTGGGTGATACCTGAGATCCTATCTATCACCTAGTCAGGCTCATTCAACTTATGGCCAATTCTAAGCCAGCTACTGCTGGCGGCACTTGTGCGTGCACTGTTGCAAATGTGCCATAAGGCATGCTGTGGCAGCGTGGAGGATCATGGCACTAGTGGTCCATTCTATTCTACCTCTAAGGAGGAACCTGAGGTTCTATAAACCATTAAGAAGGGCTTGGATGACCCAGTCAAGGCCAGAAGCCATGCTTCTGAAGGTGGTCAATGCCCAACGTGCTTCAAAAAGCCAGAAAAATTTTTTATAACTCCAGCATTGCTTTGCATATTTTATTACTCTTTCCAGGAGACTGAAGGACCAGAGAGGATGCATGGAAAACCAGAGGACATCAATGGCCAAGACGAGACAGGAATAGCAAGCAGGAAATCCGGGGGCTCTTGAGCAGCAAGCCTCTTAACAACCCTGAAAGGATCACATAGAAAAGCATGGTGGGGTGGGGGTCATGATCATCCACAAGCATTATCCAGGCACATCCACTGGCTTCTACCTGCCAACATTATTCCTGATTTTGGCTTGCCAACTTTCACCAGCTTCCACCAATGAATATCTACCAGTTATTCCCTTCATCCATCCCATCCACACACAATGCCTGGAAGCCGACCTCCGTCCGTTTCCAAGGGCAAAGCACCATTTGCCCAATCTCATTCACCTCAAACACATTCGCTGCCCCCCCCCCACAAAGTTGGCAATGCTGTGGAGCATCCAACCAACCACCATTTCACAAACACGTACTCCCCAGTTTCAAACTGCAGATATCCAGCAGCTTCCACCAGCAGGCTTCAGCGGGCAGACTTCCACCAGTTTTCATCCGCTAACATCCCTCACCTGCCAGTCGGTGACCTCCACATGGCTTCCGAAGGCAGATGGCCACCAGCTTCTGTCACCTCACGTCCGCCAGCTTCTACCAGGTCAGCCGGTTGACATCCACCAGCTTCAGGCCATGGATAGCTGTCTGCTTTAAGCCATTTCCTCGCCCCTCACTGTGCAAGTTTACCCGTGAACTTGCTTTCTCTCCCTGGCCACTGCTCAGATATCACTTCTGCCACCTCCTCTCCTCCATGTGGCCTCCACCTTCTGGCAGAGCTGGAAGAGACATCCCTGTGCTCAAACTTGAGGTAACCTTTGTTTCATGATATCATAAATTTGATCATGTCATGAAGGCACCTGCTTGGAGGAGTGGAGACTACCTGACCTTCCCATCCCACCTCCTTACCTAGTCAGCCACATTTGGCTGCTAGTATAAAAGTTGCTACCAGTTACCAGAAGCATCAGCTTTATGTGCCAACATACCTAGATGTTGGTCTGGCATGATGAATTGTTTTACCCAGAACCCATGCACACAAAATGGACATGAGGGCAGAAGGCATGACACTCAATGCTGCCATTGGCTGGCCCCACCCCTTCTGGGCCATTCCTGTGCACCAATCACTTCAAGGGTGCTCCCATTTCTTCTGGGGCTGGTTCTCACCAGTTGGATACCAGTGCCCGTTGGAGCAGGTAGGCTCACCACAGGCTGGCATGGGAAGTATGGGAAGAGGGTATAATGGGGCAAAGAGGGTGATGACGGGGGGAAGGCGTGGGTGGACCAGACCTGGGAGGGAGGCAGGGATGTCAGCAGAGACTCCCACCAGATCCTATTCCCCCCCCCCCAGCCTGATCCATCGGCACGAGGCTGCTGGGGCGTGCACCAGTGATTTTGCCCCCCAGTGGCTTTTGGGGCTTTCCCTGGGACAAGGGGACAAATTTCCCCTTTCCTAAACTCAGGGAGACCCCCAGCAGCTCCATTTCCTGTGTGACTGTTTCAGCACCACTGCACCACATGGCAAGCAGTTTGGTTAGTTTTGGGCTGTTTGTGGGCTTAATTCCTTCAGTGCTCCATTTTATGACAGTGACAAACTATAGACTTTCAGGGCCTGGGACCAATGCTCTTGAACCTCTTCATAAATGACCTGGAGACAGGGTTGAGCAGTGAGGTGGCTAAGTTTGCAGACGACACCAAACTTTTCCGAGTGGTGAAGACCAGAAATGATTGTGAGGAGCTCCAGAAGGATCTCTCCAGACTGGCAGAATGGGCAGCAAAATGGCAGATGTGCTTCAATGTCAGTAAGTGTAAGGTCATGCACATTGGGGCAAAAAAATCAAAACTTCACATATAGGCTGATGGGTTCTGAGCTGTCTGTGACAGATCAGGAGAGAGATCTTGGGGTGGTGGTGGACAGGTCGATGAAAGCGTCGACCCAATGTGCGGCAGCAGTAAAGAAGGCCAATTCTATGCTTGGGATCATTAGAAAAGGTATTGAGAACAAAATGGCTGATATTATAATGCCGTTGTACAAATCAATGGTAAGGTCACACCTGGAGTATTGTGTCCAGTTCTGGTCGCCGCATCTCAAAAAGGATATAGTGGAAGTGGAAAAGGCGCAAAAGAGGGCAACTAAGATGATTGCTAGGCTGGGATGCCTTCCTTATGAGTAAAGGCTACGGCGTTTGGGCCTCTTCAGCCTAGAGAAGAGATGCCTGAGGGGGGACATGATTGAGACATACAAAGTTATGCATGGGAAGGATAAAGTGGATAGAGAGATTCTCTTTACACTCTCACATAACACCAGAACCAGGGGACATCCACTAAAATTGAGTGTTGGGAGAGTCAGGACAGACAAAAGAAAATATTTCTTTACTCAGCATGTGGTTGGTCTGTGGAACTCCTTGCCACAGGATGTGGTGACGGCATCTGGCCTGGACACCTTTAAAAGGGGATTGGACAAGTTTCTGGAGGAAAAATCCATTACGGGGTACAAGCCATGATGTGTTTGTGCAACCTCCTGATTTTAGAAATGGGCTATGTCAGAATGCCAGATGCAAGGGAGGGCACCAGGATGAGGTTTCTTGTTATCTGGTGTGCTCCCTGGGGCATTTGGTGGCATTTGGATACAGGAAGCTGGACTAGATGAGCCTATGGCCTGATCCAGTGGGGCTGTTCTTATGGTCTTATAGCATGCCTCCCCCTCCCCCCACCTCAAAGCATTCTGGACACAGCAGAAGCTTGCATTTATTTAGTTAGTCCTGATAAAGGTATTTCCAAGTTTTGATTCTTCTCTCTTTCTCTCCCTCTCTCATAGACTATCATAGCTAGTTATAATTTTTTCCCCCATGTTGATTGTGTAATCATATTCATGATATTGTCTCCTCAGTAGTTGCAGGTACTGGGCACAATCCAGACAAAGTCAGACACACCTAGTTCACACAAGCACTTTGTTTTCTCTGCTCTTGATTGCTACAGCACATGAATAGCTGGTAGCTGAATATGGAAAGTGAGTTCACTAAACAGCAGTAACTAAGCAACACATAGGGCCAAGCTAGATGGGAGGTTAAACACAGCATTTACTTCTTTTTCCCCTAAACAAAGGTTTAGAGAGAAAAAAACCTTTCAAAAAAGGAGGGGTTTTTTTCCCTTTTCAAAAAGTAGCCGGGAATTAAATTTGAGATTATGGAACCCGTGGGGGGAGTTTTGTACCCCAACCCTTTTCCTGCAGAAAATGCCCTCCCCCCAACTTTTCATCTTCTTGCTTCTGAAGACGCAATTCACTTGGGTCCTAATGTAGATCTCCCCCCTTCACAGGGATCCTAATGCAGTTTTCCCCTTCACAGCTGCTATTTTAATGAAAAAATAATTCCATATTAGAAACTTTTTATTTTTACAACAGGTATATTTTGACCCTGAGGGTGGCAAAGCCTTACAGCACAATACTATGCATCTATACCTAGAAGTTAGTCAGGCTGCGTTCAGTGGGGTTTATGGTCTAGAACAGGAATGTCAAACTCAATTCATACAGAGGGCTGAAGTTAGCATTCATTGTGCCTGCAAAAATTAAGCAGAGTTAAGCAAAAAGTGACATCATTAACCCACTTCTGCCCAGCCCACAGGTGTACACATTTGATCTCTGTTGCATATATGCAACGTTGGGCAGAAATGGCTTAAGCTGATGATGGCCAAAAATGAGCACTTTGTTCTCACCCAGAAACTCTTTAGCTGCAAATGACAGAAGAGAAAATGAGCAAATCTGTTCATATTTGCAAAACATGAGAGAACCCAGTTATCAAGCTGGGAGAGCCCAATTTTAACAGGAGCTGGATAAATTGCTTCTGGGGGGCACATTTGACCCCTGGTCTAGAAAGTGTGTTTAGGACTTCAACCTTAGATTGTAAAAGTGTTTAAGTCCCCAATGCCTTTTTTGTCAAGCCACTTGAAACAAAGCTTTGGCTTTCAATTGTGCAAACAAAATGAGAGAAAAGACAAATGAAAAGAAACAGAAAAAGCAGAACTTTGGTAACACACACCCACACACGTTTGTGGGTGTTCTGGGGAATCAATACACAGAGTTGTCAAGGAGTATGGCTAACAGATATCATAAGAACATAAGAACATAAGAACAGCCCCACTGGATCAGGCCATAGGCCCATCTAGTCCAGCTTCCTGTATCTCACAGCGGCCCACCAAATGCCCCAGGGAGCACACCAGATAACAAGAGACCTCATCCTGGTGCTCTCCCTTACATCTGGCATTCTGACTTAACCCATTCCTAAAATCAGGAGGTTGCGCTTACACATCATGGCTTGTACCCCATAATGGATTTTTCCTCCAGAAACTCGTCCAATCCCCTTTTAAAGGCGTCTAGGCTAGACGCCAGCACCACATCCTGTGGCAAGGAGTTCCACAGACCGACCACGCGCTGAGTAAAGAAATATTTTCTTTTGTCTGTCCTAACCCGCCCAACACTCAATTTTAGTGGATGTCCCCTGGTTCTGGTATTATGTGAGAGTGTAAAGAGCATCTCCCTATCCACTCTGTCCATCCCCTGCATAATGTTGTATGTCTCAATCATGTCCCCCCTCAAGCGTCTCTTTTCTAGGCTGAAGAGGCCCAAACGCCGTAGCCTTTCCTCATAAGGAAGGTGCCCCAGCCCCGTAATCATCTTAGTCGCTCTCTTTTGCACCTTTTCCATTTCCACTATGTCTTTTTTGAGATATCCATTGACACTTGGCAGCAGTTATTTTCCAGGGACTGCAAAGGGTGTTGTTGTGTGGCCTGCATTCTGCTGAGTTCAGAGTGACAAAAAGTGTTGTTTTACAGCTAGACCCTGCCAAAAGGACCTTGACTTAACAGCTCTACATAACAAGAAACACTTGCTGGGAATAATTGTTTTCTTTGTGAGTAGGAATGATTCTGCTTGTAAAACTAACTAGTGAGGCAGAGAAACAGTGTGGGATTATAGGAGTGTAGAGGAAAACCAGAGATAGGATCAGCCCTTAACCCTGAAGTGAGATTTAACAGACACCCTCTGGCTATGTAAAACTGCTGTGTTCACAAAACCTGCCTATTGCAGAGAACCATGCTAAATGCCTGGAGTGGAAATAATGTTGAACACAGCAAAAGTGCTAGCAGACGGTTTTAATGCATGCTGTGACAGACTTGACGCATAGAAAGAAGGGATCTCAGAAGAGCTTCACTTCTTTGTGTGGGCAGAGCGGCCATCGTCTCTTACCCCCACACACTCTCCTAAGATTTTTAGAAACATTGTGGTGCCCAATAACCAAACCCCATATCAAGTTTATATGGAAATTCCTGGCATTGCTTTTGTGATGTGCATATTCAGTAACACTCATGAATTAAGATGGCAACTGGCCTTGGGAGGGATATGTGGAAGAGATGGTTGAATTAACTCTAGAATTCTGTGAGGCAGTCACTTGGTTGCTGTTTCAGTGTTGGTTTACAAAATAAATAAGCATGATATGAAAATAGGAGCATCTTCGGCAGGAGAGGGTTTTCATGACCAATTTTTCCCCCCCTGTTTCTATGGTGGATAATCTCTAATGTCAGTATTCATCAGCAACCGACTTTCCAAGTATTATCAAACCATCTGCCACCATTCTTTGCAGCAGCTAAGGGATGGGTTTTATTTTTTATTCCGTTTCTTGTTGCATGCTTCTTTTGGAAATCCTTGCTGATCCTCTTTATAAAACAATCCGCTGCTCTTATCTTTCCCATGTTTCCCTCACAGTTTGGCGTCTAACTTCATGAGCACTTTAACCCACTAGAAATATCTATGAGAGGGGGCAGGGTCCAATTCCCCTGAATGGGAGTGATACATGATGAGGCTAAGGATAACTTTGGCATTAAATAAAGTTAGCGAGACGTTACATCATGTTGCAGCAGGCACCATGGAACATCAGGAGGGAGTTTAGAAAAACTGACCTTAAGCATACATTTTCTGAGGAATGTCAGAGGCAATCATCAATTTAATCAGACATCCTGTATCTGTTTGCCACACCAACTATAAGTGCAGCTTCCGATGCTCATTTATAAAATCTTCCCAAGCAGTTAAAATTCCAGCCCATTTGTTGCACCTTATAAAGTGTTCAGGTGCTTGATTTGTGTTGAATTACAAAAGTCAAATAAATTCACAATTTTTTAAAAATATGCTTTCCGAATGCACAGTCCAGAGGTATCAGGCAAACATTGCACATTTATGCTACCCTTTTATCAGTCCATGCTGAAGAAGTTTGCAAAACAATTATCTACTTAGCAGTGAAGCCCCCAGACTGTTTTTGCCACAACAAGCTATTTTTGTCCCTTTTCGGACCAAGAAGGATCTATGTTGAAAATAGCATAAACACATTTCTCCCTTGTTCCTTATTGCTGTGTTTGATTCTTGCGCTGCGTGTATATACATGTATGCAGGCAATCAGGCATCTGTTAAACCACTTCACAAGGCTGATTTGCCCGTGGCTTTTCATAGAAAGAAAAAATCCAGGAAGATAGCTCAAAGTACAACAAATCACCCTATGCATTAACCAGAAGTTCACCAGCTGTGTAATCACTACATGTTCAATGTTACCTTTGACATCACAGCCAGGCAGGGGATGAGGGGAGAGAGAGATTCACTTTCACTGAGACCAACACTTCTTGAGCTTCTCTGTAGGGGAAAGCATCAATCTTTGCAAAATCATGTTGTATAATAACAATAATTTGAAACACAGTGTACAGCAGACAGCTGGATAGAACTGATTATTTGGTTCTGAGGCTTGTGGTAGTTTTCCCCAAGACAACGTACCGGTTGAATATACGATGAGTGATATTATGGTATACTGCCCCTTGTCATTCAAAAACTATAAATTGTACCACAAAACATAATGTTTGAACGTTATACTTATACACTCAGTGTGAAGTAGATTGTAGCATATTCTACCCATGCCCCATTTCCAATAGGTTTTGCACTGCACAATAAAATTTGTCTTTTAAAAATTTAACTAGTTGTTACAGGTCACATGTGCCATGCATGGCTGCAGTCAACAAATGGTGAGCAAATGGTCAACAGCAAAATTTATTTATTCAATACGTTTCTGTTCCATTTTCCCATGCAAGCAAATTCAAAGTGTATTAACATTAAAACAATAGAGTCAAGAGCATGCTCACAAAACTAAAAATCACATCAGGGAAAGCCAGTTCTTTTCTTTTTTAACACATCTCAAACAGCATCAGAATAACCCAGATTAAAGACACGTAGTACAGGCCAGTGCATTTCCTTAGATGTAACATGTACTAAAGCCAATAGGACTTACTCCCAGGGATATATATACAGAACTGCAGCCATGAAGGGAAGCACACTCTGTGAACACAAGCTGCCTCCAAGAATGGAAGAAGTATTCTGTGCAAAGGGTCCTTTTTGCGCATGTCCATTCTGCTTGCAAAAGACTCTTGTGTGAGTGGAAGGAGCAAAAGGCTTCCTCCATTCTTAAAGCTAGTTTACATTCCCTAAGGATGTTTCTGTTTACAGAAGTGTTACACTGGTTGTGAATCTTTAAGCAGAATATATCATCAGGACCTCAAAGTCTGCATAAAAATGTGACTCTCAAGCGCCCAACAAAGTGTAGAAGAGGAACAGAATCTCTATGGGGAAGGTATTCCATGGTTGGGGAGCCACCATAAAAAAGGCCTTGTTCCTCATGTCTGCCAGCTAGATCTCTAATGGTGATGGGATACAGAAAAAAGCCTTCAAAACTGATTTTAAGGCATGGGAGATGATTCCTAAGGTAATTAGGCCCTTGGCTGCTAAGGAATTTAAAACATCAACATTAGCACCTGGAAATGGGTTCAGAAAGAAATGGTACCAATGAAGATGATACAGAAGCAGTATTACATGATCCAAGCACTGAACCCCAGTCAAAGTCCCAGCAGCAGTGTATTGGGCCAATTGAAGTTCCTGGACTGCCTTCAGGGGCAGCACCAGGGAGAGAAAATTGTAGAACTCAACCCAGAGGTAAGTAGGACATGAATGACCACATTAGTACCAAGTTCTCAGTTCTTATTTAGAAAGGATCGCAGCTGGTGAACAATACTGCTGCCAACCATTATTACCTGACCACTTTGTAGTGTTACAGAATTCAGAAGCACCCCTAAATTGTGTATCCAATCCTTAAGGAAGAGTCCAACTCTATCCATAACAGGTGGTAAATCTATTTCAACAGAACCCCTACTTGAAAGCACTTTCATCTTATCTAGATTAAGTATCCAGTCAATAAAACAAATGACAGATAGTAATAAAAATAAAATCAATAAATCTCTACAGCTTTCTAGTGTGAATTAGGAACTACTGCCTCTAAAACTGTAAAACAATTCAGTTTTTTTAAAGATGCAGTAATATATATTGACCTGCACGAGCAAAAGAAAACAAAAAAAACCCCTATATTTTTTAACAGTCTTCATGAAAAGTTTCTATTTTCATCATTCATTCACTGCTATGGGGAAAAAAACTCCTTTGAAATGACATGGTACTATCTTATATTCTACTTACTAACTTGTCCTAGCATTATTCAAATTGGAAAGGTAAGATCTGAAGAAATTATAAAAGATCTTAACTGAAAGTAGCAAAACAATATTTAATAATTATTTGTGTAAGTAAAACTATGGTTTGCAATGCGAATGGATAATTCACACAGTTTACAGTCTCTAAATGGGCAGTGGGGAGGAAATGAGATCTGTCACAATCAGCAGACGTATAAAAAATACATGATGGAAAAAGTGAATGTGGCTTGGAAATGTGGCAGCCTGTTCACAGATAAGGAGAAAAGGAAGAGCAGGCATATCAATCAACTTAACAGAGAAGCTTCTGGAAGCTATGTGAGGTCAGAAAGAGGCAGGCAGAGTTGCCAGAAGGTATTGGAAGATTTCGAGTTTTGTGTAAGAGAAACAACTGGCTGTTTACTGAATTTGTACTTGTTACTGCAATGCTCAGCAAAACACAAGGATGTAATCTTGAAAAAAGAGGTTAGAATGAAGTTGAGAAAGCACTAGCATCAAAGATCAGTAATGAAATCTGACACTGGGCCCAAACAAAGCAACCGACAGGTCTACTTGGAGATTTTAAGTAAATTGTTATAAAGCTGAGAGACACAAGAGTTTTTAGTAGCTGACATGTGTTGGTCTCACAGAATAAGCAAGTCAATGCAAGCAAGACAACACTGTTTGCTGAACTATTAGTAGTGTGAACATAGGTTATCAACTGCCTGGAATTTTACAAGCCCAGTCTCCTCTCTTGGTAGGTGATGGAAGTAGAAGATGCTAAGTCAGAAAAAAATGTCTACAGAAATGTCTGGTTATGAAAAAAAAATCAGTAGAAAGAACTTGACTATTTCAAAATAGTTACAGAATTAGTTGCACTTATTTTCACTAAAATGTGGTCAAAATGTAACTCAAACTATTTTTTGAGTAGCAGGTAATAGTTGTACGTATGTTAAACTTTAAAGACCTGTCTTCTCACACTATGTAAAGCATCATGTACGTAGCTAGCACTTATATAAATAAATATCTTAAAGTGGTTATTTCCCTTTAGTATAAAACTAAGGGTGCAATCCTAACTTGCTCTGGAACAGGCTGGCCTGCACTGTATCCAGTGCAAGGTAGGTGCAGGCTGGTGCACAACTCGCAGTAAGGGGATTTTATTCCTCGTACTGTGCTGTACACCAGCCAGGCCTACAGGGCTACTTGGATCTGTGCTTGTGATTTTGCAGGAGCAAATCTGAGCGGCCCATGTAATACTGGTAGGGCCAGGGGTTAGGATACAGCCTGTGCTGCTGTGGTTGATCCCACCCCCCTCCTAGGCCCAATTCGCCTAGCATTCAGCTTTCCCCCTACCCAAACCCCCATCCTCCCTCTGTTACACCCTCCCACTATCCTCTCCCACCCCCTGCACTGGCCTGTCCAGGCCAGCACAAACCTACGCCTTACAGGTGCAAGTCTGGCACTGCTAGGTCAGCACATGTCCTTGAGCTGGCCTAGCCTGCTCCCAAGTAGAACATGCTTTACGGCACGCTTGTGACACTCAGGAACTGGGGCAAGAGACTTGTGTCAGCTTGGGGGGGGGGACACTTAGGATCGCACTGTCAATTTCCCATCTATGAGAGACATCCAACTAGCTTCACACAATCAAAACAGTTTTTAAATTCTGCTTATGACACCCACCAACTGAACTTTAGACACAAGGGAATTCAACTATGGGGACTACAAAACCTTGCAAATAACATTAAATTGGTCTCAGAATATTGCAGCCACAGTCTCATATGACCTATTAATTTCCTTCATGCAGCGGCAAGAGCCTCTCCTGTTTCAATATTCCTATATTGATAAGAAACGTGAAGCAGGAGTTCCTCCAAGTCAATCGGAATCACTCAAATGGAGGCAACAAAGGTTCAGCACAAATAAGTTATTAAAAAGAACCCACCAACGCCTGAAAAGATGCAAAAATTGCTTGCTGATAACATTAATTCTGAGACGGAAAGATACAGAACAGAGATCAGGATTATAGCACTTACTATATATGAAAGGAAAAGGTTACATTACATTTTTACTTGAATTGCATGCATTTCATACTTCTATAATTTCTATCAGACATTTACCTGTTATTATGCATAGAAAATGCTTATTCTTCAGATGCAGAATTACAAGAAGGATGAAATAGTATGAAATACATGAATCTAAAAGCTGTATTTAATATTCTAGTTCTATAAAGCATGTGAAGTGTATGTGTCAATCTTGCAGTTAAAGCTGGTGAATGAGTATTTGCATGAAAGACAGCTGAAATGAAAAAGCTTTGGATGATTACAAAAAAAATGTAGAAAATTTGTAATAAATAATGGAAAGTGATTTGGTTTATGAGTCTGATTGTTATAACTACAAAAGGTAAGTATGTGTGAGCATCTATACTGAACTCTCTTTTAACACTGAAAAAGCAGATGAAGTCTTAAAGCAAGATGACCTTTAAAAAAAAATATACAATAGCACTGATTGGCTTTTGGACAATTGGAGACTGGATTAACTGATCCCTGAACAACTAACTGGCAGTAGCAGAGATTATTTGCATGGGACTACAACCTTGCATCTTATTGGCTGAAAGTGAAAATTCTGATGCTATGGCAAACCCTTACCTGATACAATTGATGTGAAGACCCACTCTCAGCTTAACCTATCTCACAGACCTATAGAGAAAAGGGGCCGGAAGGAACATGTATGTTGCCCTGAACTGCTTGGAGGCAAGGCAAACTAAAAATGCAAAAAGAGTGAAATTCCATACATGTTTACTCAGAAGTAAATGCTACTGTGTTCAGTGGGACTTATTCCCAGTATGTGCGCATAGGATTGCAGCCTTACAACCTGATCTAGAACATGAATTATGACAGTGGAACAGACTAGCTGCTGTAAATGGCCATATGTTTGTATGCTTCATTTGGAGCCAAGGTTGCAAACACTTCACTACCAGCTACCCACAGAAGTGCTGGTAAGCCATTGTGGGGGGAGGGGGCAGGCAGTGGGAGGAATGGGGGAGTTTCTGGAGGGGGAGTGTAAAAAATAGAGGGAGGGGATGGATCCTAGCAGCACTGACTTGCACCCAGATCCTATCCCCATTCCCTTTCCTTACTATCCTCATAGCCTCCCATACTATCCTCCCATAGCCAGGGAGACAGACCAGGGACAGACTGCACTTGCTCCCAGTGTGGAAGAGATTGTCACTCCCGAATTGGCCTTTTCAGCCACAATAGACGCTGTTCCAGAACCACCTTTCAGAGCACGATACCATAGTCTTTCGAGAATGAAGGTTGCCAACATGACTATCCTCAGACTTACACCAGCAGAATAGCTGGTGTAGATATGTAGAGACCCATCAGGGAAGCAGAGGCTTCCCCAATGTAATGAAACAAAATTGGCCATGACTGCCATCCCAGTGCAGGATGGAGTGCACGCCCTGTTGACTTGATTGCATTGGTGCTGAAGGAGTTAATTTGGTTTGGGCCACAAGTCCCTTGAGCTGGCCTCCCATTGTCACAAAAGTGCCATAAGGCAGTCCTGCAACAACTTGGGATCAGGCCGCATTGGCGGAAGGACACACACTGCCCTGCTCCTGCCAGATCCAGCCCTGGAGCACCAAACCCACTCTGGATACGGGGCAGGCCAGCCAAACTCCCTGTTTCAGCGTGGGTTAGGACTGAGCTGTCAGTGAATTAACTGAAGTGGTGGCTCACAAGATTTGCCATCCTAAACTCATTTACTTGAAAATAAATCCTATAATTGATGAAATTTCAAACACAAGTATATTTAAGATTGCAGCCTAAGAGTATCCACGTTTCTTTTCCTTTTTGTTCAGAATCTCATCGGTGGCCAATAATGCACAACACAGCAACATACTGTTTGGTCTTTTTACAACCTTTTACAACTTTCAAAAAAGATCAGTAGAAAAGAACTATACATACATGCAAAAGATAAAACACACATTTTCTTTGATCAAGGAGGAATTTTATTTATTTGGTTACAGGATTTCTTCCAAACTTTCCATCAGGCAGATGTCTAGGGTAGTTTACAGAGGAATTTTGAAATCAGTACCAAACTAAAAACATAATACAAAAACTTATCACAAAGCAACAGCATTACAATGGATAAAAGTCCAATAAGTCAACCATAATGAAAACAGGTCACAGCCTTTGGCCAACAAGGACCCAATCTATCCAACATTCCAGTGCCAATACCTCTTTACGGTAATGGAATGTTTGTTCCCTTACCTTGGGACTGCATTGCAGCTGCATCAGTGCTGGAAAGTTGGATAGGATTGGGACCTAACGCTGCAATCCTATGCCCAGTTATTAGGAAGTAAGTCCTACTGAATTCTGAAGATCTCACTTCTGAGTAAACCTGCTTAAGACTGTGTCTCATAGCCATCTTCAACGAGAGTGTAAAAGATATAAAGAATGCAATAGGTAAGGATGTTTGGATAAATCATTCCTTAATTGGGATGTCAAAGTACCGGGATGTATCTGGTGTGACCAGGGTAAGGCATTTTAATGAACATCCAAGTACTGTGCAAATGAACATACTCAAATTAATATTACCACTTCTTGAAATGAAGAGAAGACTTCTTGCAATCTTTCAATTTTGGAATCAATATTAATAACATTGAGATGAAGTAAACATTAGAAAAACAAACTGTTTTGAGAGTCCTTGTTTCACATGTTGTATTACATTTGGCTTCCCACCTCCTTGGAAAACAGGTATAGAGTTGGAGTTGGGAATGTCAATGCAACATAGAAAGATATTGTAAACAACATCCTCTTTTACTCTGATGTCAAAATTTTCAACGCTTTCAACAGACACATTCAAGTGCACAACAGTTTTGCCTACATAAAAACCAACCCTGAGAAGGTGGAAATGCTGCAAGAGGTAACATTTTTCTCTAAAAAATTTTTAAGTGGTTTTCAATCAAACATACAATTAATGTTCCATTCCCACGTGAATTAATAAAAATTGAAAACATCATAATAATAATGAACAGCCAAGAAAGTTTGCCCCTGTGTTTTTATAGATTTGAAATATTTCATTAATTTTTTTTATCAAAAGACTAGTTTATCTGCATTTTTGGCATTATTAATGTTATGCTACAATAACACTGTTAATGCACTTTCATTATTTCTACTTCAATGAAACACAAAAACTGTGTGTACTGCTTGCTTCTGGGTTTCTGCAAGCCTGAAAGCAATCAGACCTCTTCAAATTAAAGTGTGGCAGAAAAAATACCACTTCCGTAACACTTTTGCAAATCAGATTTCTTTCTCTTTCTGCTTCTGCAGACTGATTTCTTCATAAAGCTGCTGCCTGAACTTCAACATGTCTTCTACATCTTTGGAGTGAAGTATTTCTTCAACAGACAAGAGCTTAAAACCGTTCAATTTAAAAGGTGACTTGTTCTGCACAGAGTTTAAAATCCCTAATGACACTTGCACTGACTCACTTAAAGAGGAGCAAACAGGGAAAATTCGAACGGTCCATAAACTCAGGCATGTCTTATCACCAGAAAAGAGCTGCTCTGAAACTCGTAGGCCCCACAGCTCCAAGCACTGTCCAATGCTGACTCCAAAAAAATGTAGGAAGTGTGCCTCTGACAAAGCTGCCACCTTCTTCTTCAAGTTGTCTTCTATACCAAACACCACACTCGCATACGCTACTTTGCCATCAATCCTCATGCTCAGTGTAGTTATGAAAGCATTTGATGGTACATCTACTTTTGTACTGATACAACAACCACTGACAATACTGTTCGTTCCCACTGTAACTTCGGGCCCTAGCCTAGAGTACTCAACTACTGAGCCTGGTGCTACAGAACACCTTGAACTAAGTACACTGTGAATGATACATGCTGATTCACCCAGATCTTCTGCATGGTTTTGACAGATGCTAAAAACATTTGGCAGCAAGCCCATTTCCAATTTCAGATTTCTATCATTAGTGAAATGAAACAAGTACTCACGAGTAGTGCCAATGTGATAGAATTTAGAATTATTTAAGAGTACAACATTGAGAGGAAGTCCTTTTAGAAGAGAAAATATCTTCTCCCTTATTTCCACTAGTCCCAATTCTTTTTTGGTGACATTTTCTGTGTTTTTTGCATAGTCTTGTGTTGCTCCAGGACCTAGTGCTTGGAGAAAATCACCATAGGCATCTATTTCACAGCATAGTGTGCCCATCTGTTTATAAAATTTCAGGAGTAGTGCTGCAGTGGGGTGATCAATGTAAAATAAACTATCTGTGTACACATACTCAGTGCTCCTTGTTGAGTCCCCTTCAGAAGGACACAGCTGGCGATCATACCATTCATGCACTGCTCCAGCCTGACGCATTGTCTCAATGCTAGGTTTATGCAGGAAACGATGACAAGATCCATATTCAAGTTCTCGTTCTATTGAATGTGATGATGGATCCAACACAAACACACCATGAGTAGTACCAATGGCCAAACTGGAAGGATGAGCTAATGCAGTAAATCCAGGCTGATCAAACCTGATGAATTCTGTTGGTCCAATATTGTACAATTCAATATCATCAGCGCATGTAATCAAAATACCCGAGTTCATGTGAGTGGGAAAATCAATGTACATCGCCAATTTTAAATCCATCATCTGGTATACTGGATCCCCAAAAGGCAGGGCTGTGAAAATTTTTCCCAGGGCACTTGCATTTGGTAAACGTTGACTATATCCACCTTTACAAAACACAAACAAGAAAAGGATTTGTTACAAGCAACACACATGTTCGTGCATATATTATATTACTGGCTTCTGTGAAGAATCTGGTTACACTGTGTGTACTACTTTCATTGCTGTGAATGTTTTATTTGCGACTTTTCTATTTTTATTGTATTTACATTTTAAACATATGTATTGCGGTTTTTAATGTATTTGTTGTAAGCTGCCTTGGGCACCCCAGTTACAGGAAGAAAAGAAGGGATAGGAATGTTTTTAAATAAATAAAATATATGCACACCTTAGAGGACCTCACCTAAGACCAATTCTCATAACAAAATGTTAAGGAGCAAAAGTCACTGCAAAGTAACTTTCCTCCCCCACCCCCCTCACTTTTTTCTCCACAATTTTTGGTTATGAAATGGTCTTGTGAACTTTTACTTGGTAACGCCACATCTTAGCATAATTTGAAAATCTCTAGAACATTCATCATGTAAGAACTGAGAGAAAATGTCCTTTCCAGTGTATTCAATCTCTGAATGATCAGGGAACCTGGAGAGGGAAAACAAAAATCCCTTCTTTGTAGAGGATATGAGAAAAAGTTAAAATTTTCTCTCAGGGTTCTTTTTCAGCTAATTGAAGGCTTTCCAGGCTTGACTGCATTTGTTTCAGCAATTTCTTATTTTATTAAAAACATTTTATTATTGTTTTGTCACAAGTTACTCAACATTTCTGGCCCAGACTGGAGCCTTTCTCATACCCACACAGGAGCAAGCCCCATTTACTATAATGGGACCTACTTCTGAGTAGGCACGACTGGAACAGTGACCTGAGACAGGAATGGAGAGTAAGTAAGCATGCAGGACAAAGGGGTTCAAAACATATATACCTCTTCCACAACCAATTTCTTTTACATATGCACCAATACAGAAAAAACTGGTTTCATGCCAGATATGAAGTTGTACAATGGCTCAATCAGATCACAAAACTATACACTGATTCCCTGAGCAAGGAGGGCTACATATACATATTCAATAGGGTCAACCATACATAGACATGGAGACATGTCTCTAAAGACATGGAGTAACAGGATCTCAACATTCCCTCTCCCTCATTGTCTGAGAAACTTACTCCTTGAGTCGGGGGTGGGGGTGGGGAGGGCTTTTCCTGCGTTATACACACATATAGCTCTAGGAACTCTTATCTCTTTTGCTCAGCGTTTCCTTTAAATTGTGAGAGAGTGTGATTTTTTGGTTTCTGAGGGGGATGCTTTAACATCAGTTCCACTAAATTAAACTAATAGCTTATAAGAAACTACAGTTTATAACACATAAGGTAACTTAGGCCCAAATCCTAACCCAGTTTCCAGCACTGGCATAGCTGTACCAATGAGACATGTGCTGCATCCCGCAGCTGGGTGGCACTCACAGAGGCCTCCTCAAAGTAAGGGAATGTTTATTTCCTTACCTTGGAGTTGCATTGCCCTTAGATCAGTGCTGGAAAGTGGGTTAGGATTGTGTCCTTAATAGCTAACTAAATAAAATGATTGAAAATGAGTATGACAGGATCACATCAGAAATGGACCTTGCATTTCTTTAACAAGGACAAGAGGTCTTCTGCTTCTGTGTAAGGGCCTGAGACTAATCTGGCCCAGTGCCGGTGCTGTAAACCTGTCATAAAGCACATTTATGGCAACTGGTGAGCAGGACGCACTGGTCCTGTGTCAGTCAGGCACCAGATCCTGTGCCGGCAGGAAGAAGATCCATGGCTGGAGGTAAATGCAACCACTGGAAGGTATTCTGTTGCTAGAATATTAGTCTTCCCAACAGCTGCATTAAAAGGGGGAAGCAGCAATAAGTATTTTATTGGGTTAAAATATTACAAAGCTTATTTTATGTATGCACATGTATGAAGTAGACGACACAAATCTCTGGTTAGATAATACAAGAGCCATGGATTATGTACACTCTGCTTGAAAAGAATTTTCCCCAGTCTGTGTAGCAGTTCACCCACTGACTATTCAATTATAGGATTCTTCTTTAACTCTTGATAATGTCTAAATATTAACATTATATACTGTAAATCTGCTTTCTGTTGTCTTACTTAGTTCCTTTCTGTTTAATTATTTATCCCAAGTAAAATTTGTATTCAGAGAAAGTGAACAGATGGAGACTTCTCCATCAGATACAACCTTATATTAAAAAATCATCTCCTTTATTGGGAACCCTAAATAGGACAATTTAAAATTAGCACAAAGCCAAAGTGCTATTTATATAAAGTATTATAGATATTGTCTTCCACAGGGATACAGTGAGAAAAATAATAATTTAGCCAAATTAGATTTGGGTAATTCAGAGATGAAAAGATGTAACAGATTTTTCTAACTTTCAAAGCCTAATAAATTTTGCATGAAGACATATTACTCAGAAAGCAAATGGCAATGTGCTATTTGTTTAATGATGAGAAGTCAGTCTCCAAATTAAAGAGCATGGGAACCAATTGGTATAACTCTACCTGGCCTTAACCATAGGGGAAAATAGTAAACTTTCAGTATGTGAAGAAAATAACCAACAAAGTGGAAGTTTCATTGCATGCTTAGATGCAGAGCAAGCCCATATGAAGTGGGTGCTATTAAATGTGTAACTCATCACGTGTCACCGGGTAGATGGGACTCGTCAGCCTGGGAAGGCAGCTCATCTAAGAGAAGGAAAACTCTGATCCCAAACCTCCACTGTCTTGTGGCTACATCCAGTTATGGAAAGGCTTCAGGAGTCAACCTCGAGGCAAAATTCGGAGCCGGAGTCCCTGAGGCAGTTCATGGCTGAACACAGTCACGTTCTGGCAACTCCTGCGACGCCGCTGGAACCAACCGTATTGGCCTCTGCCTTTCCATTGGACCATTTCAGCAACGTGGAGAGGGGGGATTTGCTGCAAGGGTAACAGTCTATCCTCCATACCTGCTTTACCCAGGCTTCGCGCACTGGAGAGGACACTCTGTTCCAGAACTACCATTCAGAGCGTGACACCATAATTTTCCAAGACTGAAGGATGCCAACACAACACGTGTCAGAAGTTTGGCACTGTAATAACTGGTTCATGGAATATTGAAATTTACTCTGCATGCAGGGTCATACAGCATTTGTGAGTCTAGCACTATATATCACAAGGAAACTGCAAACTGTCTCTAATTTTAGTGGAATTAAAGAGGAGTGAAATGTTTTTGGATGCAGATACTGATCATGCTATGTTTTATACTCCCTGAACATCAAGGATTTTAAAGGACAGTATGATCATAGAGGATATCATGCTGGGGATGATGTGACCTAAATAAGCCAATACAATTTTAGTTTAATTTTATAGCAGGCAAAACCCTCAATTCACCTTCACTGCAAGTGAAGTGCAATTTAAAAGAAAAAAATTACCAGAATGAATTAATAGGACAGTAAAGGAATCCCATTTATCACCATAATGTTCTTCCAAGCACTGAAGGACATGAAGTGTTGATCCGCCATTTCCTACAAAACATTTCAACACATACATTAATTTAGAGAGAATAACAGAGGATTCATACACATGGAGATTCAGTTCATTCATTTGCAGGTAGAGACCAATGAACTGAGCTGGCTTATGATGGGGTTAATGAGAAACATCTCTCTTTTGGAAGCTTACTAGTTCCAGTTTTGGAACTTACCAGTTCTTACCAGTTCTTACCAGTTCTCTTTTGGAACTGTACCAGTTCGGATTCTTACTCAAGCATGAAGCTTGGGGACCTTGGGAAAGTCTTAGTCCAAGACCTCAGCCAGTCTCAAAAGTTTATAGGATAATCCTTAGCTCCTTGGAAGAATGGTGGAATAGAAAAATTCAAAGAGCTCACACAAGCTCATATTTGCTAATATATCAGTCTGATTTAAGATCTGCTGTCCCATTTATGTAAATGAAAAGTTTTAGATGTCAGTACACAAGAACATAAGAACAGCCCCACTGGATCAGGTCATAGGCTCATCTAGTCCAGCTTCCTGTATCTCACAGTGGCCCACCAAATGCCCCAGGGAGCACACCAGATAACAAGAGACCTCATCCTGGTGCCCTCCCTTGCATCTGGCATTCTGACATAGCCCATTTCTAAAATCAGGAGGTTGTAGGTACACATCATGGCTTGTAACCTGTAATGGATTTTTCCTCCAGAAACTTGTCCAATCCCCTTTTAAAGGCATCCAGGCCAGATGCCATCACCACATCCTGTGGCAAGGAGTTCCACAGACCAACCACACGCTGAGTAAAGAAATATTTTATTTTGCCTGTTCAATTTTAGTGGATGTCCCCTGGTTCTGGTGTTATGTGAGAGTGTAAAGAGCATCTCTCTATCCACTCTGTCCATCCCCTACATGATTTTGTATGTCTCAATCATGTCCCCCTTCAGGCGCCTATTTTCTAGGCTGAAGAGGCCCAAACACTGTAGCCTTTTCTCATAAGGAAGGTGCCCCAGCCCCGTAATCATCTTAGTCGCTCTCTTTTGCACCTTTTCCATTTTCACTATGTCTTTTTTGAGATGCGGCGACCAGAACTAGACACAACACTCCAGGTGTGGCCTTACCATCGATTTGTACAACGGCATTATAATATTAGCCGTTTTGTTCTCAATACCTTTTCTAATGATCCCAAGCATAGAATTGGCCTTCTTTACTGCCGCCACACATTGATTTTAAATGTGAATTTAAATATACCGCTTTACAGAAAAATTTTACAAGTCATATCTAAGTGACACAGTAACATTTATATTTCCCAAAACACAGACCACTGTGATTGAAATCTAGAGCCCGACAAAACAGGTGCTGTTTACTATTCATTGGCTGACTGTGGGAAGGCTTTTGTTGCTTGGGTGGAAATGCCTCTGGATTATGACTTTTTCTTCTCTGAAATTTTTTCAAAGTTTCAAAAAATTTGAAATTAGTCTGGGTTACAGAGTGTGAAAAATACAAGGGTTGCTTTTGCTGACATGTGCATGTCCGTTTCTTAGGGCAAAACTTAGAAGAGATGCCAATCACGGGGTTGCAATCAAAAACAGCAGTCCCACATCTAGTTCTTTCTCCTCTCCTTGTAATGTTCAATAATTCTAATAGTCTTAGAATCCAGGGCACCATAAAATCTTATGAGAACGCACCAAGAATACTACTTAAACTAGATAAACCTTAATGGATCTATTCAACCGGTATGTCATCCAAAAGAACATCTAACTCATTAATACTGATGGGAGTTACACATTTGAATCAAAAGAAGCATAATAATAGTATTTGAACATATTTTTGGAGGTTTAATTAATATAATTCAGCTTCTAATGGCATTCTGGAAATCTTTCAGTGAAAGAGATACAGCTGTCATAATATGCACCAGAAGGAGAACCATTTTATCTGTCTGAAAATTAATAAAATTATACTGAATATTTAAATCACAAACTGGCTGAGTTCCTGCTCACCAGATGACTGAAAGGTTAGAGGCGTGCTCTAGTCAAGTTGAGCATTTTTTAAATTTACTTT
This sequence comes from Tiliqua scincoides, assembly GCF_035046505.1. Lineage (NCBI taxonomy): Eukaryota > Metazoa > Chordata > Lepidosauria > Squamata > Scincidae > Tiliqua > Tiliqua scincoides. Next base: position 145,706,642 of record NC_089824.1, read on the forward strand.
CAAGTAAACAAGCATAGGGCTGCTAACTTGGTGCTTGAGTTTCTGTCAGAATTGATTATCCTTTTAATTTGTTTTCTATACTGCAACAAACTTTGGTTTCAATATTATAATATTAATAGGAAATGCTGGGAAAGGACTCACCAATTTTTGGTCCAGGAGGATCCACAAAAACATGGTAATGAACCCCAAGAGGAAGTTCCTTTCTCTTCAGTTTTTCGGACAGTTGTTTCTGGTATGCAACTTCTTGGTTTTTATCAACTGCTGTTATTACAACAACATCCCAAAATTCTCCAGGCTCTACAGTTTTACCTGTTTGAAAATAAAACATTTTGTTACAAGAGATGCAGCTGGCAGAAAAGCTACTTGGGTTAGAGCTTGAGCATTCTGTGAAGGATAACAAAATGTTTCCTAACATTCCCCCTCCTTGCCCAGTCCGGGAGCTTTCGAACTTGGTCTCTACTTCTTACCTATCTGAATGGAGCCTGTAGCTTGTCAGGTTCCAACATCCTTCTCTACTATCCCTACTACATGCAACTTCCGGTCAGTTAGCACCCCCCCCCCAAGCCTCTGTAAAAGTTTTGACTATAAGTTGCAATAAGCTACTACTCTTTGCCCAATCACTTGATGTTCACGCCACATGTAGTCACGTCCATTTGTTATCTGAAACTTGGCCACATATGCTGGCACTTCCATGCTTCCTGTAACTTCACACCTTTCTGTCTTTGATAAAGCACTTGTACCTATGAGTGGAAATATTCTACGTGCTGTTGCAGGAAAACTGTTGCTATTGCTAAGACAAGAGGAAGGTGTGTAGTTATTTTAGCCATGTACCTGTAATTCTTTACAATTGCACAAATGACATGTTACAATCACATGCTGTGCAAGGAGCAATCCTATCCACATTTACCTGGGTAATAACATAATACAATATTTTCACAGTAATATATTTTATGTTTGTAAGCCACCTTGGGTGCGCCGCTGTGCTGGGAAAGGTGAATTAAAATTAATAAACTTTGGCATGTTAATGTGTATTTGTTTTAAAGACTTAACCTGCCTTTCCAACTGTGCTCAAGGCAGCCTACAAAACCGATAACTATAATTATCAGATGCCCCTTAAGGGGGCAGAGGCCAGGGTCCTCAGGCTGGGGTGTCACGATGCCCCAGTCTGAATACCCCTGCAGTATAGGATTGGGTAGTAAATCAGTTCTATACTTACAATCCAGAGACATGTACCATGGAACTCATCCCTTACCCCAAATTACTAACAACATTTCCTTCCCATTAGACTCCTAAACCATTCTGTAAACATCTCCAAAGGGAACAACATACAAAACAACAAGCATACAAAATGAGACTGTTTAGATAATAGCTCTTGTGTTAACACATGCTTTCAAAATCTCCAATGGGTGATATGTATCACATTCATGATACTCTTTTAATGTAACTTTCGCATGACGCTTGCTGACATTGCAGAAAAATAGAACAAAACAAAACCTCTAACCATCAGAGCAATCAGATATGTTATATAAGCAAGCATTTTGGCATGTGGAATGGAGGGAAAATCCCAGGATCCAGAAAGATCTATATCCTCTGGAGACTACTTTTTACTCTGTTTTGTTTTACCAGTGAGCACTGACAATCACCCAACACAGATTAGTTACTCCTGAATGACACTTAACTATAACCTATCATAATCAGGATGGTTGAAGAGTTGTAAAAAGATAGATTTTGTCATTTTTTCAAATCAAGCTTATGAGTGCATTGAGAATCCTATTCCACAGTAATGATTACACAGTCAGGTGGTGGCAGTTATTTAATTAACATATAGTACAAGGGTGAAGTCTTTTGATATGCTGCCAAGGAATCTTTGAAAGTAAAGTATTTGGTTTAGTCAAAGTAGCTGGATCAAATTCATGTTTTAACTATTTTTGTGTGCACTAAAGAGTACTTTGGAAGAGGCTTTGGGTGAAATAGACAAGTTAAATAGAACTTTTACATACCACTAATATTTATGATTGCTGAAGTTCAGTCTGCAGAAAAGTTGAGTGACTGTGGGCACAGTCCTAGCCAGGACTACTCAGAAGTAAGTCCTATTTTGTTCAACCAAAGTGTGGTTAGCCTGTATCTACAAATTGTTGATTACCCTTGGAAAAACTATAATTTCCCATCAAGATCAGGTATTTGGTGGAAAAATGTATTTGGAAGGCGGGGGGGGGGGTTTACATCCTCTACTTGTTTGATGTTCAAAGGGGCTTCCTTTCAGATGTGTGCATAGTATTGTAGACTCACTTACTTTTGAAAGGATAGCAATTTCCGTGCAAGAGGAAAGGTTGTAACCTGAGGCTGGCACTATTCAAAGAGACTGGGAAAGCTGGTAGGGCTGCAAATACCAGAGTAAAAGCCCCAGTTACTCACAGGAGTAGGAACAGCAAGTTGCCTGGAGGAAGAAGTTGAGTTTCTTGTCTCTGTAGCAGCCCCCCTCCCCCCAAAAAAGTTTAATGTTTATCTGGAAACTTTGCAGTTTAAGAATTAACTGCTCCCTCCACACATGAGCAAAAACTTAAAAAAAAAACTGTAGCAAAGAGGCATGACTCTTCTTCTCAGGCAAAAAGTTAATCCTACTTCTGACCTACCTGACAAAGACAGCATCCCATCAATTTTTTGGTACATGGATTATTAGTGGCTGTCAATTTCTTATGAACTACACTCTGTCCATAACAATTATTTGGAATAATTCATTAACTTTCCAACCCCACTTTTTTCTATGACGTAAGACATGGGGGGTGCACAGTCTCCCAAATACACTTTCTGTTAAGATGATAAGTTTTCAGGATCTGATTGCAATTAAGAAGTAATTTCACCCTACAACCCCCCCCCCCCCCCCGTGGAGAATGTGCTCTTTAGAACAGTGGTTCTCAGCCTGGAGTATGTGTACCCCAAAAAATACTTGCCAAGACCTTTAACTTTCCAACCCCACTTTTTTCTATGATGTAAGACATGGGGGGATGCACAGTCTCCCAAATATACTTTCTGTTAAGATGATGTACTTGAAAAAGAATTGAATATTGGAGGGAAAAGGCAGGTCTGTGCTAGAATGCCTTGCGGGGCTAATATGAGGGGTACAATTCATGGAAATGGGCTGCCAAGGGGCACACAAGTGAAAAAATGTTGGGAACCACTGCTTTAGAGGAAAGAGGTGGCTGATATTATGCCGGCTGTTTTGAGCACTTACATTCTGTTTCATTGCAGTGAGATCACACAATTCCATTGCATGTTTTGGGGTGACAACTGGTATGGCAGGGTTAGGACAAGCACTCTAAGAGTAGTTACTTAGCATTCTAGATCCTTAGATCTGGAACTTTTCCACTGTTCACTATAAATACTGTAGTATTTTCCTTCCTCAAAATCCAGCTCTCCATTAAGTGTCCAACAACACAATGACACAGTCTTGATCCTCTCCTGCCCGCCCACCCACCCCCTGTGAGCAAATTTTCTGCAAGGGACTGAAATCTAATTCCAAGAGTTGGCACAATGCAAGGTACAGGGAGTTGGGTGCTGCTAGTGAGCATGCGCCACTGTTAGTCGAGCATGCTCAGTAGTAAGTGCTGTGTGCACTTCACAAAGTCACAGCCTTCCCTTATGGCTGCCCCAGGACTAAACACACGGAGCTAGAGCATGTCTACTCAGAAGTGCATCCCATTATAGTCAACGGGGCTCCCTCCCAGGAAAGTGTGGACAGGATTGCAGCCTCAGAGCCCAATCCTATGCATGTCTACTCAGAAGCAAGTCCCATTATAGTAAATGGGGCTTACTCCCAGGAAAGTGTGGATAAGATTGTAGCTTCGGAGCCCATCCCTGTGCGTGTCTACTCAGAAGTGCATCCCATTATAGTCAGTGGGGCTTACTCCCAGGAAAGTGTGGCAAGGCTTGCAGCCCCAGTGAGTTGCTTCCCACGACCCGCCCTTGCCACGCCTTGCAGGGGGTGCCAGAACAAGCGCAGGGGCAGCCACGGTCCCAGCTTAGCCCCCTCCCTGCGGCTCAGCAGCGCAGCCCAACTGCACCTCTCAGCCGGGCGAACCTCTCCAGCCTCTCTCCAGTGGCGCGTTGCAACAAGATCTCCGGCTGCGCTTCCGACTGCATCGCCTTTTGCATTGCGGCGCGCGCGCTCCCTCGCTTCCTGATTGTGGCAGCCGGCGCCGCCTCTCTCCGCCCCACTGCTGGGCCGGGCTAGGCTGGACCAGCCCTGGAAGGCGGTGTCAAGGCAACTGGTTGCCCGGGTAACCGGAGGCACGCGGCAAACGCCTGGATCTTCTTTGGACCTTCCATCAAATTTCTGTCCCTCGCCGAAGGTGGATGCGGTTCTTGGGGTGGGAGGAGGAAGCAGGTGAGGCGGGACTGACGTCGGACGGCAGAAGGCACTGGGGTGAGGCTGCAATCCTAGCCACACTCACCTGGGAGTAAGCCCCATTGGCTATAATGGGACTTACTTCTGAGTAGACATGCATAGGATGGGCTCTCAGTAAGGGGAGTCGTTGCTGGTTGCCTCATGCTGCTGTGGGCAGTGGGTGGGGTTAAAGTCCAGCTGCTGATGAGCATAAAAACAAACTTTGTTAAGACAGTGCTTGAATTTATGGGAAGAGGTCGTGATGGGACGCTTGATGAAATCCACAAGCCCCAAATCCCTGACTCCCCTCACCTTCTAAATAGGGCTAAAGGGTAGTAGAATAAACTGTACTGGGGTCACCCCCCCCCCCCAATTCTCCTGTAGTTTGAACACTGCTTTGGGATATTCTGCACATGGGTATAAAGCTGTCCCTGACTACAATTACACAATCAGGCTTGCATACATAGATGAGAGAGCCGGAAGGGACATAAATGGTCATCTAGTCCGACCCCCATGGCCCATGGAGAATTGGACACATTTGTGTCTGCTTCCAGACTTGCCCCACCGCACTATCTCAGGGACTCCAGCTAAACCTTAGTCCTGGCAAATGATGAGAGGCTGATGATGAGAGGTCTCTGGAAGGCTATGTAAGGGCTGCTGTGGAGCTGGGGGAAGCCAAGGAAAGGAGCCAAGAGACAGGTGGAGGAGGAGGACAGGTGAAGAAACCCCCTCCCCACTGCTGAACTCTGAGGCCTTGTTGTTGGGCCAGCCACCTTCTACAAGTTGAGGGATAACCAGTATGTAGAAATCACCATCACCATCTCCAAAACATTCAATGCATCAAGGGATATCCGTGCTGGAATATTCCACCATGCAAAGGATAGTCCTCCATGCTGGAGAAAGCATCTGATGTAGATAAGTCCTCCCCTCACTATCACCTATCCCATATACTTCAAGTTAAGATTCAGGTTCATAAAGTTCATAGAGTATATGGTGAAAAGAGTTCACCAGAACCTAATTCCATTCCCCCATAGGCACAATGATTCAGAATCAATTAATTCAGTATTCACTAAGTTTTCCAGGAACCTAACCCTAGTGATAACAAGAACTGACCAAAAAAGAAAGGCCAAGCAAAAAGAGAAAGATTTGTGGATAATTAGGTTATACCTGTAGTGACTTGAGGTGGGGCAGGAGGTCTGGTCTAGAGGGTTGAGCCTTCATTTGCCTGAAGATAACATCCGAAGGTCGCCAGTTCAAGGCCAGTGGTACCATGAATGGCGAGACCGTGAAGCAGCTGACAAGCTGAGCCGAGTTATTCCACCTGCTCTTTGGAAGGAGCTGCTTGTCAGCCTGTGTGGGAGGAGGCCAGAAAGTGATAACAGACTGCAAAAGTTCCATCTGAAATGTGTGGTTCTTGAAAGATAGAACCTTTCTTTAATTGTAAAAATCCCTGCGGGGATTTAAACAGCCTGCCTATGTAAATCGCCTTGAATTAAAGTCTGAGGAGAAATCTGACGACCAAGAAAGGCGGTATATAAATACCTGTATTATTATTATTATTACATTCCCAGAAATGCTTATTTGTCCCTTAGCTTACATATTTTTCACATATGTTCGCATACATTTTCAGTACTAGGATTGCAAAGCAGTATATCAATTAATTTTACCAGAAGATAGAACTATGTCAACTTGGATGTCCTTAGATTGCTATAAGATTTGGATTGTACACTACTAAGTGAATAGTCTTTGGACTGATTGAAGAGAATTTCTTGATGCATATGTGTGTGTTGAGAAAGCTTTCCTACAGTGTTACTCTTTTTATAATGTCATGACTCTTGACAGGTATTTTTGCTCTCTTTTTTAATTTTAGGAGTCAGATCAAGTTTAGTCTACAGAGGATTTTAAGAGTACAAAGTGCAAATGAAAGAAAATGAAGCAGTGGTACCTTTTGATACGGTCTCACCCTGCACAAATCCTGTAATAAAGGAAGTCTTAAAAGTAAGGCATAAACCTCCATGAGGTATTTCATGAAAATGTCATGAAACCCCAGTCTTGGTTCCAGGAAAAAGACGATTTGATCCACTCCATAAAAGAAGGACCCAAATTTTAGGTGTTGATGGTCTCCTTAGCCTTAAAAACAGAACAAAGTAATATATTTCTGAAATTTTTTCATAATCCAGAAAATATTAATTTGACATCTCTTTAAACCATGACAGTACATACTGACGTGAGGTGGGTCTATAAAAATTAATTTAAAATGTAATCTCATGTAATTTATATCTTGCTGACTTGCTCAGTTAAGGCTGAAGAAGTGATACATCACTTCTGTGGTAGGTCTGCATTGATAGAAGTGAGATTTTGCTGGTGCAAAAGATAGGTAGTGTTACATGTTAAGAAATTATGTTTCTGGATACTCAAGTCAGTAATGGCGCTCAATATGAAGAAATAGATCCTATTTTTGCATGTGGATCTGTCATAGTAGGGGGTGCAGTAGACTGCTCTAGGCAGGGCGGACCTTCATTCAGCAGCCTGATTGTTCACACCACACATCTGTTAAGGGTGCATTTGTAGTCCCCTTTCTGAATCAGCAACCTAATGACACCACTGTTCCATTTCCTGAGCTGCCCTGCCTAACAGGTCATTAATACTATGACAGCCTTCATTCAAAAGCTTCTCATGGTGCTGATTTGCTGCTACAGTTGTCTAGGATCTACCAGGTTGAGTCTAGGCTCCTCCTTTCCTCCTCTTCTACTGTTGTTTGGGCTCCGAGGGCTTCAATTTTCCAATCCCAAACTTAGTGAGAACTGAAAATTATGTTGGAATTGTGTAGTCTTCTGCTATACTTATTGCTCTCAGGATTAGAGTACAAGTCTAGCCTATTTATACACGGATTTGACTCAACACGAATGGCCCCTGCAAATGAGAATGAATCCCTGGAGAAGCAAATGAGAATGCTGATCTCTGGAGAAGGGGAAAAATGCATCCCTTTAAAAAACTGAACAGTCCTTTAATAATAGCCTCCTTAATGAGAGAGAGGGAGAGCAGCTGGCTGACAATCCATCAATCCTTTTCTCTCCAGGCGACCCCTCCCTTCCCCCTCACCATGTGAAAGAAAGGTGATCACTTTGCATTGGTGAAGGGAGGGGCTGAGTGAAGCTCCTTTCTAAGCTCTTGGAGAACGACTGATTGATGGATTGTCTTCTTAATAACCTTTATCTTACATCACAAAGGTCAGCAAGGCTGTTTTTAAATCACTGGAGCAAAGAAACTTTGTTTTTTAAATTGATTTTCTATATTGTGTTTTTTGCCATCCACGTGAACCCCTATCATACTAAGGTGCTTGTCATTGCTCCCTTTCCCTCATCCCGGACAGGAGAGGGTTTCACCATATTGGATCAGATAGGACATGCTGGGTCCTCTGCAGTTCAAGATATTATGTGAAAATGGTTGGCAACCTTCAGTCTCGAAAGACTATGGTATAAGCCAGGGGTGTCCAAACCCCGGCCCAGGGGCCACTTGCGGCCCTCAAGGCCTCTCAATGCGGCCCTCAGGGAGCCCCCAGTCTCCAATGAGCCTCTGGCCCTCCGGAGATTTGTTGAAGCCCGCACTGGCCCAACGCAACTTCTCTCAGCTTGAGGGCGACTGTTTGACCTCTTGTGTGAGCTGTGGGATGAGGGCTCCCTCCACTGCTTGCTCTTTCACATATGTGATGCAGCAGTGGCAGCAAAGGAAAGGCCAGCCTTGCTTTGTGCAAGGTCTTTTATAGGCCTTGAGCTATTGCAAGACCTTCATTTGATCATATAAGTTCATCTTTAATATATTCATTTATGTAAACTTATGTAAATTCAAATTTTAAATGTAAATTAATTCTTTTTTTTCCCCTGGCCCCCGACACAGTGTCAGAGAGATGATTTGGCCCTCCTGCCAAAAACTTTGGACACCCCTGGTATAAGCCTACAGCACCCGGTATTCCTAGGCGGTCTCCCATCCAAGCACTAACCAGGCCTGACCCTGCTTAGCTTCCGAGATCAGACGAGATCGGGCATGTGCAGAGTAACAGTTACAGCCCCTATGTGAAATAGATCATGTGCTTCAGGGAGGAGGGTTTATTTACAGAGCGTTCAGCCAAGCCCCTGGCTACAAATAGACAAGCAACATTGTCTGGTCTTTGCCCCTAGTTTCCTCCCTAGGTTGTTTGCCTCCTTTTCTTAGATGGACCTCCTACTGCTTAAGGGCCCTAACGACCCAGGGAGTAGGGCCTGACCAACTGAGGAACCTCTATAAACCTGAAGGGTCATCCTGCCCTCAAACCATCCTCCCCATTCTGCTCCCTACCCTGTTCTGTCCATGATCCTCCCCAGCCACTTTATCTGCTTGTGCTGGTGGCCCCAAAGCACATGAGAGCAGCTCAGCTTTTGTGCCACAAGATCTGCCACAGTAAGCAGGTGGGATTGGGTCATAAAATCCATTGAAATAGTGGGACTAAGGCTGAAATCATATACACACTTACATGAGAGTAAGAGCACAAGCTTCTGCATGTCTACTCAGAAGTAAATCCTATTTTGTTAAATGGGGCTTACTCCCAGGAAAGTGTGAATAGGATTGCAGCCTCATTGAATTTAATGGGGCTTACTTTTGAGTAGAGATACATAGGATTGCACTGTTAGTCATGCCTAACAAAAGTTTAGATGCAACTCATTGTCACTGGGCTAACTTTAATATTCTGAGTGATGGGACCACTAAATTAATGCTCCTCCTGCACAATTTAGTAAGCTTAGATTGTAAAGCTATTTGGAAGTGTTCTCTGAAGGAAACAGAATACCTACTTAGATGATGTTGGAGGCAGGAGGCCACTGTAAGAAACAGGAAGGTGGACTGGATGGGTCCTTGCCTTGATTCAGTAAGGCTCTTCGTATGTTCTAGACAAGTGGTTCTCAAATTGTGGGTCAGGACCCACCAGTGGGTCACGAGCCTATTTTTGGTGGGTTGCAAAAAGTTTCTGAAATATTAAAAATACAAAAAACAAGCACCTTTGCCCAGTTTGCAGAAGAAAGTTGCAGCAGTGGGCAATCTGGATTGAGAGATCGCTCATGTGGCAAGAATGCTGTGGTATATCTTCATACTTCCATATTAATATGTCACTTTTTCCTATTTTCTCTAGTATTTGGAATGCCATAGATCACATGTGAACCCAGTTTCAGTCTCTTGTCTGACCTGGAAGTTCCTAACTGTCCATCTCTAATTCAGCTTCCTGGGTACCCTGGAATAACTGAGGCAACAGCCCATTTCTAGGGAGAGTAGCAAATGTCTATATTATTATTATTATTATTATTATTATTATTATTATCATCATCATCATCATCATCATAATCATCATCATCAACAACAACAACAACCACAGTATTTATATACCGCTTTTCAACAAAAAGTTCACATATGCAAGGACTTAGGAGCACAGGACCCTGATTATTGTTAATAATTTATTATTAATAATAATAAAATTTCTTTCTAGATCACTTTTTTTTGTCTAGTAAAGCTATGTAGATTGTGATAGATTGTCATTTTAAAAAGTGGGTCCTAGTGCTAAACAGTCTAGACTTGAGTCAGACCATTGGTCTCAATCTGTATCACCCAGAGTGGCAACTGTAGTCCTACGAAAATGTGGCCACCGTCCAGACCACAGCTTTTTGTCCCACCTTCACCTGGCTTCTCTTCCTGGTAGACCTGGGCACCAGGACTTTCTGAGAAGTTGTGTCTATTGCCTGGCGTCCCAAAAGGCTGCACGACAGGACATTCGGGTAGACGCGACTGCCTGGAGCGTCCTGGTTCCAAGGTCTACCAAGAAGAGGAGCTGCATGGAGGCAGAACAAATCAATCTGCTCACCAGGTGGATGGATATGACCGAACCCCGGATCTGGCTCCCAGGTCAGGGTTTGAGCGACCCTGGTCTATATCAAATCCAGTATTATTTGCACTGACTCTCCAGGGTTTCATACCAGGAATTCACCTGAGACCTCTGCATGCAAAGCATGCAGTCTACCCCTGAGATGGTGCCATTTCCTAATATGGGTGCTTCCTTGGTACAGGGTACATAACAATGATAACTTTAAAAACATAAATGCAGAGTACATTCAAATGAAACTAAAAACAAACAAAACCCAGACCTGTTCTTTCTCATCACCAACCGTTAATTCCTGCCTGACTAGAAGTCTTTTAGTGTTTCTACACAGATCTTCAGCTAGAATAACAATGCCATACATTTGCATAAGTACATTACTGATTATAAGTATTCTATGTTTCCATTATCTTCACCTTTTTAGTGAACATAGTACATTAGTGCTCTCTGTTCTCTGAGAAGATGCAAAAAAATGGCAGAATTGTTTCACTTGCTTACATGTTTTCAAATACTCTGTTAAGATTTTTTTTCCTGCCTTCCCTGTTGCGGCTAGTCTTTTTACAGAGCAGGGGGGTGTTGTAACAAGCAGCTGGGTATTTACTTAAGGCATTTGAAGTTTTTCTTTTGAAAGTTGAATAAATGTAACCTACTGTGTAATCCTTTCTTCTCCCTTAGATCTCTCATGGATAAACTGTAAAATAGATAAACAACCATGGAGGAGGAATTTGCAGAATACCTTGTTTGGGCTTCTGAAAATCTGCTGCTTGAATATGGACAAACGGCTGATCAAAATGACGTAAAGAAGCTGCAAGATCTTGTTATGGTTAGGCTACATGCACAGTATTTAAGCAACCTAGGAGACTTACAATATTGTGTTTCACTTAAAATATGTGATTTGTCTGGCAATTTTCTTAAAAGTATTGATAGTCTTGAAGGTTGCACACATTTAATTAAACTGGATCTTCATAACAATCAGGTGAGCAACAGTGGTTTCAGAAGACATACATAAAAAGAAAAAACAAAACACACATTTGCATTAAAGTGATTGAGGGCCCAAATGTTCCCTTACCGTGAGAAAGCCTCCATGACTACCCCTCGAATGCAGGATGCAGTACACATCCTGTTGACATGGCTGCATAAGTGCTGGAAAGTTAGATAGGACTGGTCCCTTAGGCATTTGTGTCCGTAGATTATTGATGCAGACTTAGGGCCCAGTCCTATCCAATTTTCCAGTGCTGGTGCTGCTGTGCCAATGGGGTGTGCACTGCTTCCTGTGTTGGGGAGGCAGTCACACAGGCCTTCTCAAGGTATGGGAACATTTGTTACCTTACCTCGGGGCTTCATTGCGGCTGCACCGGTACTGGAAAGTTGGATCAGATTGGGCAATTTGACTATCCACTTTGTAATGCAAGACAGTAATATTTTCAGTAATAATACTACATAAGAAGAGCCCCACTGGATCAGGCCGAAGACCTGTCTAGTCCAGCTTCCTGTGTCTCGCAATCACAGTAGCTTTTGTGTTACTGTTCAGACTGGGTTCGCTTATATTCCATGTCTTGTATGATCTTTTGGCAATTATTGTAATTGTGAATGTAATTGAGAAAACTTTTCAGCATAGCTAGAATTTTATTTCTAGAGTTATACACATGTAAAGTAAGCTGACTGAAGAACAGAAAGCAGATAAATTTTTCTTATTACTTTTCCATCTCTTTCTTGCTCTCTCTTTCTGAACGATATCTTGAAATCTTGATATATCTAAAGGCTGAAGAAAAAACATGGCAGCTGAAAAAGAATCTATTCAGGCTTCATTTCATTATCTTTCTTATTTCTTATCCCATTGCACTTTTCCATGATTCTGTCAAACATCTTTCTGTGGTTGTGATGGCTTACTTTTTGAACCTGCAATTGAGATTCTCATGTTTGCAGGCTCAAAAGGATGCTCCTCTGAGCTGTCCCCACTATTGAAGTGACTGGGGAATCCAATCCAATCATACATCACCTTTTTGGGGGCCTCCAAAATAGTGGCCTCAGCCCCCCACCTCCTCCCACTTTAGCGGCTTTTCAGCCTCCCTGCTGCTCCATTCTGGTTTCTCCTTTGGGGAGAAGGAGAAGCCGGAATGGTGCGGCAGGGAGATTGAAAAATCCTTCTGCATTCATCTCCACTGCTTGCATCCTGAACCTGCCAGAATATTCAGTAACACAGAATATGGAAGTAATTGGTGGTGACATCATCACATCATTACCAATTCTGGGTCAGCACAGCCAGGGGTCACCCAAGGGTTATGCAGCCCCCCAACTGCTCAAAGTTGGGCTGCCTTGTTATAGAAAGACTAGCAGGCATGCAGCCTGAATGATAGAGAGACATAGCCAGAACCTTAACAGGAAGCTTCCTGTTTAGGGCTTTGGTTAGCTCTAAATCAGAATTATGGACCTGATTTAGTTTTGAGCTGTCTGAAGGATTAGTTACACTGCATTTTTAACAGTAGGTTTTCTAAATAAATTACTCCCCTCCTAAACTATCTGTGTTTTCAACCTTATTTCAGATAGAAGAGCTTCCAGGCGCAATGTTTTGGGGGAACATGAAGTACCTGCGTCTCTTGTATCTGCATGATAATGGAATTTCAGCACTGGATAATGTATATTCGTTATCTTTCTGCCCTAATCTGATTGCGCTCACCTTGTTAAACACTCCACTGAGCCTGAAAATAGCCTATAGGCATATTGTTGTTAACAGCATTTTTTCACTCAAGGCACTGGACTACTATGTCATCTCTGATGAAGAAATAATGGAGGACTGGAGGCTTCCTGAAAAATTTAAACCATTTACTCCAATGCTTTTTGTGGATTATGGCCCTCATCCTACAAAGGTAAACAAATTCAGTAACCTAGTTTTATCATTTTCTAAAACACACAAAAAAGTTGTAGATTGGCCCATTCGAAAACAATCCAAAGACAACCAACTCTAAATAAAATGAGTTCAGTTCAATGGAACTGACTCCCATGTATGTGTGTTTACGATTGGGGCCTTATAGTACATGTCTGCTCAGAAATAAGCCCCACTGAATTCTGAAGGTTGAATATTTGGTCACTTCTTTATAGTATTTTAGTTATGCCTAACAATGCCCTGCTTAGGATTCTAGTTGTATGAGGCATGCCAACATAGGTTTTTGGGTGTGCTTTTCAAACAAGCAGGAACATGTGTGTATGGGGAAAATCTATTCCGTATCCTGGGATCTGATGCACTGGCCATGGCACAGCTCAGTGGTCCTATACTGGTACAGTAGTTCTGAGCTGTGCTCGTGGGGGTGGGAAGGGAAAAGGGAAGTGAGGGTTACCAATTGTGGGTGCTGGCTTGGCATGATAGTTCTTCATTAGCAGATGGAATACGGGCCCTCAAGAAGCACCAGAATGTCAGACAAGCAAATGCAGCAACGGCAAGCTAACCCATGTACGTATATACACTGTTGGGCAGAAACGGCTTTTAAACAGATAAGGTATGATAAACGTGAGGATCTGGTGGCTCAGCTTTTTATATCTTTTTCCATGGTATCCTATGGGATATTTGGTGGGGGTATGTCCCTTGAGGAATCTACTTTTGTGGCATGATGGCCTGTGATTGCTTATTCAGGGTCTTAAGTGGGCTGTTTTGTTGCCAATGGTGCTGCAAAGAACTTGTGACAAGCTTGGGAGGCTTCATTAGCATGGACTCCATGCTTGAACTTGGCCATGAGGTTGGTGAGCGCAGCTAGGCTTGGAAACTTTTCTGTTGTGTCGCTAATATCTTTGTTTACTTCAAGTTATGAAGGCCCCAGGATGTGGCTTTTATTTACAGGGTCAAGCATGCTGTGCAAGAAAGTTGTAGCACTTCATTGTATTTTCCAGAAGCTAGATGAGGCTTCCTCTAGGCCAGCCTGATAAGGTGGGGAGTGTGTGATTGCACTGACAGTTCAAACAGCCCAATCCTATGCATATCTTCTCACATGTAAGTCCATTTGTGTTAAATGGGGTTTACTCCTAGCAAGTACTTGCGCATAGGATTGCAGCCAAAGTGTGCCCATTCACTAGGCCTGTGGGATGTGAAGCTTCTTGCCATCAGTTCATTTCCGAGTCACTGAACAGTAAACTGTAGTCATTAACTGAGTTCTGACCCAGCAGGGTACTGATGGGCATTCAGAGTTCTGTACCTACACAGGTTCTCTCTTTTATGAAGGTTAAGACTTGTCGTAAACTTCATGAAATGTCTGTTTTCTGTGGGCTTCTTACTTCTCATAGAAGAATATTTTACAAGTATTAATTGTGGCAAGTGTTCATTACTGAATATGATTTGTAATTGCAAATCACCAGACATCCCCAGAATTAATCAATTGAAAACATTAATTAGCTGTAATTAACAGACCAATCTTGTTCTAGGCTGGCCCAGAGTGTGCAGTGGCACCAGTGCAGCCTTCACTGTATGCTATGTTCTGGCCAGGGACAAGGCAGCAACTATTCTGCTGCTGCCTGGTCCCCAATCTGATCCATGACAGCAATTTGCCTAGTATAAATCTGAGTGGGTCCAAGGGGGCATGTCAGCCTGAGCTGGGGGCATAGGATACTGGCATCGCCATTGCCACAGATATCATAAGAACATAAGAACAGCCCCACTGGATCAGGCCATAGGCCCATCTAGTCCAGCTTCCTGTATCTCACAGCAGCCCACCAAATGCCCCAGGGAGCACACCAGATAACAAGAGACCTGCATCCTGGTGCCCTCCCTTGCATCTGGCATTCTGACATAGCCCGCTCCCAGCCTGCACTTGACATGCCTCTGGGCAGTCTTGACACCTATCTCTATCCTCCCCTGGAATACCCCTTCTGCCAACTTACCTGTTCCAGTGGGGGTTTGGCACCCTGTTGACACAAGCACAACATTGGCTGCCATACATTTGTACTGGCAGCCCAGGTTCCCCGTCCAGGCTTTGCCCTGACAGAGCATGAGCATCAACCCAAGGTTTAGATGGGATTGAGCTGTCACTGAGCATTAACATTTAATAGAATTTAAGGGTGCGATCCTAACCAGCTTTCCAGCACTGGCATAGCTGTGCCAGTGGGGTATATGCTGTATCCTGCAGTTGGGGAGCAGTTATGGAAGCCTCCTCAAGGTATGGCAATGTTTGCTCCCTTAACTTGAAGTTGCATTGCCCTTATGTCAGTGCGGAAAAATGGGTTAGGACTGCACCCTAAAACATTTAAATTTGTGTGTTTGGAAATGTTTAGATAGAAGAAGAAACTGATGGTTTGTACAAGTTGTGAGACTAGAATTCATGTCTGTGCTTCAGTAGCTTAGCTCGACGAGGTGCTAAACTCCAAGTTTTGCACGGTGTCTCACCATAGCATGGTGACACACCCTTTGGAGCAATTCCAGGTCGCTAGAGCAAAATGGAGGCATCTCCTTTGTTTTGCTCTAGCGCAGGGGTGTCCAAAGTTTTTGGCAGGAGGGCCACATCATCTCTCTGACACTGTGTCGGGGGCCAAATTAATTTACATTTCAGATTTGAATAAATTTACATAAATGAATATATTAAAGATGAATTTATATGAATGAATGAAGGTCTATAAAAGGCCTTGCACAAAGCAAGGCTGGCCTTTCCCTTCACATCACAGACGTGAAACAACAAGCAGTGGAGGGAGCCCTCATCCCACAGCTCACTTGAGAGGCCAAACAGTTGCCCTCATGCTGAGAGCAGTTGCATCGGGACAGTGTGGGTTTCAACAAATCTCCGGAGGGCCAGAGGCTCATTGGAGACTAGGGGCTCCCTGAGGGCCGCATTGAGAGGCCTTGAGGGCCGCAAGTGGCCCCCGGGCCGGGGTTTGGGCACCCCTGCTCTAGCGGCCTGGAATTGCTCCAAAGGGGAGGGGCCACTTGCTTGCTGTGGTGAGGCGCTGTGCAAAACGTGGTGCTTTGCACCCCTCTAACTGTGCTCCTGCTGTGTTTAGTATTACAATTTTGGTTCTTTCTTTCGTGAAATGAAATTTTTATGAATGTAACAATACTGCAGTCCTGGTTGATCCCATTTTGTATACAAATGAAATGTGTTTAGATAGATGCTATCTGAATTGGAAAATTCTAAACCATGATAGATGTCCCACAATACCTTAAGGCTCATACAAACTCTTCATTTTTGGCCTGCTGCACGTGTTTTGTTCTTAAGTACTCATACCTGTGTAAAATAGTAAAGTGCAAATTGACTCTTAGAGCCTTTTGCTGATGAAAAAAGCACCATAAGAGACAAATTAAACAAATACATTTTAGTTTACGTTTGACCAGAAGTTATGTTCAAAATGATTAAAGATAAAATAAAAAGTAAATGTTTTTATTTCCTTATAAATAACACCAATACCTGTAGATACTTTCTGGGTAAAAGATCGTGGAGGTTTTTTGAATTGTCCTTGATGAGTTTATAACAGAATGTAATAGCTCCAGGTTATCTCATGTTCAGAAAGCTAAATGACAGGCTTTTCTAGAATAGGTGAGATAGTTTTGTAGACAAACTTGAAATGTGCTTTTTCTGTCAGAATATGGATACTGACTCATCATAGCTCCTGGTTAGGAATAATTTCTCAGCTCAATTTCAATAAATGTGACTCAGGGTTTGATTTTGTTTTGAAGTTGTCTTCTGGTAAAATGTATCACATTCCTTAAAATCCATGCTAAGAAAGTAATGCTATTGATTTAGACCAGTAGTTCTCAAACTTTTAGGGAGATTTACTCCCTAAGTAATTCTTTGCGGGGGAGGGGCGAGGGGGTCTGTTGTTGCTTACTGTGGACTTGGGCAAAAAGCAGGAGGTGTGTGAGCTGGTTGCAATGCGAAACCAGAAGAGAAACACGCTGTTTCTCAACATTCCAAGAGTCAGGGAGCCCTATGAAGGGCTGCGTGGCCCTGCAATTCCTGCTGTTTGTCCAAGTCCACAGTAAGTAAAAGCACCCGCTCGCCCCCGCTTAGCAATGCGATCCTGGGCATCACATTGCTGCCTCCTTCCTTCTCTTGCCCCTTAAAGGGACAGGGGAAGCTTTACATGAACTGGGGTCACAACCCACTAGTTTGAGAACCACTGATTTAGACATTTAAAACTGATATCACTTAAGGTAAAGAAGGGAGCAGCAGTATTCTTTAGGGTTTAATATTTGGAATCTGAATCTAAATATGCATTAAGAACACATGTGCTATTCAAAGAAGCCTTGTTTCATGTTCATAACTAATTAGTGATGTAAGCAAAATATACTAGTCTTCTAGAAAATAGCCAGGCTCAGATTTTCATGGACTTCAAGAAGAAGAAGAAAATGAAAAGCATTCACTGACAAGCCCCTCTACGTACCTCATCTTTTAAACTTGTGCTGTGGAGGGCACTATCCGCAAATTGCTCTCAGTTAACCATATAGTTATCAAGCCATATAGGAGATCAAGGCTGCAATCCTAACCACACTTTCCTGAGAGTGAGCCCCATTAAACAAAATAGGACTTACTTCTGAGTGGACCTGGTTAGGATTGTGCCCCAAATTAGTCAATCCTAAAGGAAATCAACTCCGACTGTTCATTGGAAGGATAGATGATGAAGCTGAAGCTGAAATACTTTGGTCATCTCATGAGAAGAGAGAACTCTTTAGAAAAGGCCCTGGTGCTGGGAAAAATTGAAGGCAAAAGGAGAAGGGCATAGCAGAGGATGACATGGTTAGATAGTGTCACGGAGGAAATGAACAAGAACTTGGACACACTCCGCAAGTTCGTGGTAGACAGGGGGGCCTGGTGTGCTGTGGTCCATGGGGGTCACGAAGAGTCAGGCACGACTTAACGACTGAACAACAACAACACCAACACCACCAACAACAAAACTATATAGTAGTACGTTTCAAGATTTAAACAGGTATATACAATGGTTAATTGGCCCAAATCTGGTCCTGGTTTATTTTCTTGGTGGCCATTGGCAGGAGCAGAAATACTTTCAATATGATGGACTGTTCTTGCTGTGACAGTAACTGCCAATCATTACTGTAAGGGCATGCAAAACTTGCCACAAGGGAATGATGCTGTAAACAGAACATAAGTTCCTACCTCTGATATAATAATGAACACACTGTATAGTTGCCATCTCAACTAAAGATGTTAACACAAAGGCATTCTTGTAGCAAGGTATGGCAAGACCATTTACTGGGTTAATGCAAAATTGGTCTTCAAACCCATAGGTATTCCTTACATCACCATATGTCCAGCTAGTCATAGGTCATCTGGAAACAAAATCTGGCTAGCCTATTTTTTTCCAGTGTTGATCATTCAGTTGCCCCTAAGCTAAAGAGAGCAGGAAAACAAATTCAGACATACCTTGCTATGTGGTGCTTTGCTTATGCGGTGCTTTTCAACTATATTCATTTTTATTATTTTCGATGCTTGCCTTGGTCTTATGGCAGTGAGTCAGAGTCCAAACTGAATCAGAAGCTCAGCTTCCAAAAGCACATCTTAACATTCCCCCTGCACTGCAGCTGCCAGGAGCACTGTAAGTCACCACTGCACTCCAGGAAGGCACCCTAAGCTTTACAAAAGCCACATTCCTCAGCAAATGCCTGTGAACTGCTTTACAGTGGTGGTCTGGAACCTAAAGCACTGTATTACTGAGATATGCTTGTATGTGGGTTGGTGGAAGGTCAACACCTACTTTGTCTTGATTTCTTCCTCTTGTAGAATTTCTGCCAGTATTGGCAGAATACTGAGTATTGGCTAAAACCAACCAGGTAGCAACCAGGCAAGATGCCTCATCCAAAATAATTGCTTCCAAACATATAATTTGCAAAGAAGATTTTTTTAAGGTACAATCTGTTTTAACACACATTTACAGAGGTTTTGTTATTGTTTTTGTGTGCGTGCGTAGGAAAGAACGTTTCAGGAAGAAATTAAAGTGGTGAGAGAAATAATTTCCAAGATCAATCATGTTCTATCTCATTATTCGCCAGTCCTGATTATTCAGAAATGGATAAGAGGATATTTAATTAGAAAAATACTGTGGTAAGTATATTTTAACTTAATTTTAATCAGAAGATGTTTTCATGCAGAGCAGATTATCTAATTTAAGTTGCCTTGTAAAACATTTTAGTATATGCACAATAAATATGTCTGTAATGCAGCAAGATAGGTTATAAATTTTCTTAAAATTAATGTTTATTCATTGTTATATGTTGGAACGGTTTAATTAAGAAATAGTGTGTGTGGGAAAACTATTCAGCAAAATTGTACTGGAATGGTTCGTCATCAGAGGGTATAGTTGCTAATTCTTTGATCCATTGATGAGTTTGGTTAGCATGAACTGCTTACTTCCATATAATCCAGCTCGTCCCCTTAGGTCATTGGAGAAGACCCTCTTATGAGTGCTGCTGCCAAGGGAGGTGTCTGGGGCAGCAACAAGAAATAGGGCCTTCTCAGTTGTGGCACCAATATTATGGAACTTCCCTCCCCCCCCCCTTGATTATGAACTGTTCCATCCCTGGAAACTTTCCAGTGAGGCCTGAAGACATTTCTTTTTAGACAAGCTTTCTGAGTTTTTGGCCTTTTTAACATCTATTTTAAGCATCCTTTTAACATCTGGTTTTTTACAGGCTTTTATAAAAATTGTTGCTCTTTTTATTGTATTAATGTCTGATTGCTGTTTTTAAGATCCTATTTATTGTGCAGGGTTTTAATGTTTTAATTTGTTTTAATTGGTGTGTTTAATTGTGATTTTATGTTTTTGTATTTCTAGTTTGCTATATGCCGCCTTGGGTCCCTTTGGGGAGAAAGGTGGGAAAGAAATACAATAAATAAATAAATAAATAAATAAATAAAATGCAATATTTCAGCACTGTGAAACTTCAATCTGCGATTCATATGCCATTGCAATCAGTGACAAAACACAAACTGTTTTTAATGGTACTGAGTTGTAGTCTAGAATGTTGTACCCAAGGGTCATGGCATTAAACGCTCATCATCTGGATCTTCGAACATTCATATCAGTGTTTCTTCTGCAATTCCAAAGTGGTCACTGTAAGCTGATGCTTTCAGAGGTCGTAGCAAGGTAAAAGGTCATAGCTTGTAATGTTGCGTTGACACAGCAGTTGGTACAACAGACCATTCTCAGCACTTTTTGGACTAAAGCACCTGGCTTCCAAAGATTTGTCTATACATTGCACTAATCTTTATTTGCAAATGGAAGAATCACATTGCACAGTTTTGTTGGCTGCAAACATTTATAGGCGTGCACCCCCTCTCCCCACTCATTTGACAGGTTTTGGGACCAGAGTCAAAGTGAAAAGCGGAAACTGTTGAAAAGTAGAACCTGGTTTTTTGTTTTTTAGTTTACAGATGTTCCTTCCAATGCTTTTTTAGCTAACAAATTGCAAATGCCTTTGTTATCTTTCAAGTTCCTGCTGTCACACAAAGATTTCTGCAAATGGACTCTCAATGACACTTTTGGGAATGGAAATAGACCTAGAGCTAAAGTTGGCACCTGCTCTCTCTCTCTCTCTCTCTCTCTCTCTCTCACACACACACACACACACACACCCCAAAACAGTTTGAATCCCCATGTCATATGCAAATCAACATGGGGGAGGGCAATTTTAGCCTTTAGAACAGCAGAGAGAGGTTGAAAGACCAGAGCATGCATTGAATGAATTATTTCCGGGTATAATTGAAATGTGTTGAATGAGTGAATCATTGAAAAACAAACCATCAGAAAGCAGGGAAAACCTGTATTATACTGTTCATAAAAATAGGATAAGCATTTTCATAGAGCAGCCATTGTACCTCTACCACATACTGCCATCTCTACCTGAGCTAAAATTAAGAATTTCAGGTTTTCTGTCTTGTGTTTGGCACAAACAACACAAAATTTTACTCAACTCTTATTCACTCTTGTTTTGACAAGAGTGAATACTTTGAGATTTACTCTGAGGTTGGGCAATCCGTCTTAAAACCATACTCTTGTAAGCTAGTTTAGCAACTGCTGTGCATTTTGAAATGACTGCAAATGGAAACCTAAGTAGCATTTTAATGAACAGACGAATGCCTGCCGTGTATGTGCCTTTTGAGAAAAAAAATAAAATATCACAAGAATATCTTACAAGTTGATCACTTGGATGACCAATAGTTATAGTTGTTAAGTTCAGTACAGAACTTATTTATACGTATATAAAGTACACATTAAGGATTTTTGTTTCACTGGAGACAATTATAATTTGTTTCCTTGATTTTTAACCTGTCATAACTCATAACCTTGAAGACAGCTCTTGGCAGATAGCATAAATGTCAGTATTTTTTATTCATGCTATTTCACATCTGTGGGAGAGACAGCTGCTGCACCATAGTGACAATTTCAGTCATCTTTGAAAATGGGGCTTGGGGGCTGATGCGTACCTCAACTTATCATCGGAATAGCAAATCTAACTTGGCCTGTAACACGGTGACTAGATTCCATAAGATTTTATTTTCTGCAATAAGGATGGCAGAATAGCTGCCCTATGAATGTTCTTGCAGAAGCACATGACTAGAGCCTAGAGCAGTGATTTTCAACCTTTTTCGTCTCATGGCACATTGACAAGGTACTAAGATTATCAAGGCATACCATGCTGTTGGTGGGGGCTTGTATCCCCCAATGGCCCTATTAATAAATGACCCTCCCTCAAACTCCCATGGCACATCTGCAGACCATTTGTGGCACACCAGTGTGCCACAGCACAGTGGCTGAAAATGGCTAGCCTAGAGTAATAAGAGAATGGTACACCTGCTGGCTTCCCTCACTACGACAAAGTGTTGGGTGAAGTCTGTTTCATGGTTTCTGTATAACTTGCAAGTACGTGTTCTGAATTTGCACTAGATTATGACTGTAGTGCAGATTCTGCTATCACTAACAGAAGTATTTTTGTTTTTGATGGAAGAATGTTGCAAGCGTTTGTGTAGGGAGCTTGGAAAAACCAGGGCCCCTGTTTGAATGCGCACAAAGAATGGAGCAAACAAAGACTGAGAGTAGGACTATTCTTACCTTAATCCTGTGAGTCACCTCTTCTGCCCTCCTCCTTTTCCCCTAAGGCCAGGGGAAACCAAGAAACTTACCTAGGGGCAGAGGAGAAGGCAAGCAGAGGAGGTGGTAGGTGCTCTAGACCTCAGCATCTTTTTCGGTTCCTGGGCTGGAACTGCAAGTCTCAGCATTCTCAATGGGAAAGTGATACTATACATGCTGTTCTTGCTGAAGAGAAAGGCTCCAGGAGGGCTTCCCTTCAGCAGAAATGGCATGTAGAGTGTCAAAATGTTGTCTGGAATGCTGAGACCTGTAGTCCCAGTCACAAAAAAAGATGCTCATCTGACATTTGGAGCACCTGCAGTTGCGACCAATATTACCCTCTGCTCCAAGGTTGACTTGGAGACAAAGAGGCTATAGCCCAAATCCTAACCAACTTTCCAGCACTTGCATAGTGGTGCCAATGGGACATGTGCTGCATCCTACAGTTGTTTAACACTCACAGAGGCCTCCTCAACATAAGGGAATGTTTGTTCCCTTACCTCAGAACTTTATTGCCCTTATGTCGGTGCTGGAAAGTGGGTTAGGATTGCACCCTATGGTTTTTAAAGCAGCTGTGGGCTTTCCCATGGATGCGCAGAGCATCTTCCATGCTGGAGAACCAAGATCTGTAGTCAAGTTCCAGGGGTCAGACAGAGAAAGAGGTTCCAAAGTTTATGAGACAGCCTGCTGCTACTCCCTTCTTCCACTGAAGTAAGTTTCCTTGCTTTGGGGAAGGAGGAGGTGAGAGCTGCTGAGGAAGCAATGGTCGCCAGACTGGTGATTTGGGGGACTTCGGTCAAGCACTTGAAAAATTATGAAAACCTTTGGGGCAATTAGTGGTTTGCTCATGCATCTCTATTTAGAAATAGAAATTCAGGAAATCTAAGTGTGCAGGGACTTACAGTATTAATTCATTAACCTTCAAACGGCCTTTGGATTGTTCTGTCTGTAATTCTCTGCATAGAGGGCCCAACACTATCCAACCTTACAGTGCCTGTGCAACTGCAATGCAGTCCTGAGGAAGGGAACAGGTGTTCCCTTACCTGGAGGAGCCTCCATAACTGTACCACTACTGCAGAATGCAGCGCATGCCTCATTGGCACGGCTGCACCAGCACTGGAAAATTGGATAGGACTGGGCCCAGAAACATGTTATTGGCAACTTCCTACGATATTTTAGGCCCAAATTCCAGCAGTGGTATAGCTGTGCCAATGGGACATGTGCTGCATCCTGCAGTTGGGTGGTACTCATGGAGGCCTCTTCAAAGTAAGGGAATGTTTGTTCCCTTACCTCAGAGCTGCATTGCCCTTATGTTAATGCTGGAAAGTGGTTAGGATTGCACCCTTAGGGCGCCATCCTAACTGGCACTTATACCGGCATAGGACACCCGGGAGTGTTGCAAACGTGCCATAAGGCACGTTTGCGCCTCTGTGGGCGGGAGCCACGTTGGTGCATTCAGATGCGCCAACACACAGAGGCAGGCAGCAGCCTCCACGGCAGCTCCCGTGGCACTGCTTGTGTCAGCGCACTTGCGCTGACACAAGTAGCGAAGGTAGGTGTGAGGGGGTGGGAGGGGGTGTTTCTGGGCGGGGGGAAGGCAGGTGATGGGCAGCCCCGGGGATGGGTGTGCGGGAGCCGGGGGTGGGGCTGGGACCTGGTGGTTATGCCAGATCCCAGCCCCCGTCCCCAGAGAGAATGGAACGGCTTCCAGCCGCTCCACACTCCTTGGACTTGCGCCACCTCTGGAGGTGGCGTAGGTCTGAGGAGATAATAATAAATAATAATAATAATATACAGTATTTATATACCGCCTTTCTTGGTCTTTATTCAAGACTTTATTCAAGGCGGTTTACACAGGCAGGCTTATTAAATCCACGCAGGGATTTTTACAAATTGAAAGAAGGTTCTCTCTTTCAAGAACCACCACATTCAAGATGTTACGCTCCGATCTGGTTTAACATTCTGGCCTCCATCCTCCCACGCTCCGAGCAGATGGAACAGCTCAGCTGCAGCTTGCCAGCTGCTTCAAGGTCGCACGGTGCCGGTGGCCTCGAACTGCCGACCTTGTGGATGTTAATCTTCAGGCAAATGGAGGCTCTACCCTCTAGACCAGACCTCCTGCCCAAATCCTGAGTAAGGGCTGACCAGACTGCACAGCCCTTACTCAGGGGTAAGGGGAAGAGCTTCCCCTTGCCTCTGGCTGAGCTGCTGCACCCAACCTATGTTGGATGCAGCGCAAGCCTCCTGGCTTGCCTGCTCCAGCACAGGTTAGGATTGTGCCCTTAGAGGTATAACAGAAACCAGTGTTTCTGGTATGGTATGTCCTCTTGATAAATTTCTCTTGTAGCATCTACCTTTTTCTTCTTTGTTGCTGCTGAAGTATTAGAACCTCCTGATTCTTGGTTGAAAGATATAGCACTTATCTGGAAAAGAAAATGCTCAGTAGTTTGGTAACTTATATACCATTATCTTTACAGTCTTCCAGAACTAATTTGAACTTTAAACATCTTCATGGAATGTTGTAAACATGTATTATAAATGCTTGGATTGTGTTGCTGAAGAAACAACAGAAGATCAAAATCTTTGAAGAGGTTAGGCCCATCACAGAGAGTTTATTTCATCTAATTATCACAAGCTTGTCGAGCTTTCCAATTTTATAATCTCTAATTAATGAAAATATGCTGTCATTCAGATGTTTGCATGCATGTGATATTAGATGTGATGAAACATATATAGGACACTGCTGAGAAGATTATAAATACATATCAAGGCATCAAAGACAAGTTGGTATAGAATTAATCAACACTGATGTGCCACAACTAAAGCTCTGTTTAATATATGCGCAAAAAAACTGACCATTTTGACAAATTTGTCAGAGTTGAATAGCAGCATTCTATAATATTCTAGAAATAAACAACCCTGACAATATTTTTATCCTTTTATGTCACATATGCAAGGAATTTGAAAGAACATGACGGGCAGCCAAATCCTGAACCCAGCAACACCCAGATGAACAGCGGTACCAAAACAGTGACTGCTACATGCTGTGTGCATTGAGGCTGCCTCTGAGGTCTCCGGGTAACGCTGCATGGGTAACCAATGAGTCTCTTTGCTTCTGCACCCGTATTTGAGCGGGTGCACAGCCAAAGAAACCAGTGTTGGGTCGCCCAGTTCAGAAGGAGTTCAGGATTTGGCAGCAAGCTCTGCCACCATCTCCGCCCCCATTCTGGGCTTGCTCCTTCCCTTCCTCTGCCCTCCCTACACCCAGTTCTTCTCACTCCCTGCCTCCCTCTCACCTGGAAAATACTCACCGCTGGCCGGTGCTGGTAGAGCACTGGCTGACTGGCCTTGTGGCACTGAGGCTCAGCGCTTACTGGCGTTGACCCAGTGCTGGTGCTCCCACCTCCCCGGTGCTGTGAACATGCTTTATGGCATATTCGTGACAGAACCAGCTGTATGTACACACTGCCAGTGATAGAGCCCTTGGGATCAGGCTGCAATCCTGTACGCACTTTCCTAGGAGTAAGCCTCATGGAAGCTAATGGAACTTTCTTCTGCATAGACAGCCTAATCCTAGACATACCAGGCTGCAATCCTATACCTTACCTAGAAGTAAGTTCTGTTGAGTTCAGTAAAACTTACTCTGGAGCAGACATACTAAGATTTGTGTGTGATTTCAGACTGTATCACTCACTACTGCATTCAAATTTAAAAGATGTCTGCATCTTGATGGTGGCTCTTCTACAGAAATTAAAATGAAAAAAGCCCTACTGCTTACTCTATCAGGCCAAAGATAATGCAAAAAGGGACTTCCTATTTGTCAGTAGTGTCTGGAGTAGGTGGCGGGGGGTGGGGGTGGCCCCAAGTGTCATACCCTGGGGAAGTGACAGGCATGCCACCACATTACTCACACAATGATAACAAACGTTCCTAATAGCAAGCCATTGATGATGCAGAGGATGCATAGTGTAATGAGTACAGTGGTGCCTCGCATAACGAAATTAATCCGTTCCGCAAGTCCTTTCGTTATGCGAATTTTTCATTATGCGAATCGCGTTGTTCCATAGGAATGCATTGAAATTTAATTAATGCGTTCCTATGGGCAAGAAAAGTCAGAACAAAGTCAAATTTGGTTTACAAAGTGTTTATTAAGTGCTCTTTAAAGGCATACATACTGTACTGAGGATTTCAAAAATTTCAAGCACAAAACGTCAACTTTTTAATTTTAAAAATTCGTTATGTGAAGCACGGTCATAAAAAAATTCGTTATGCGAAGCACGGCCATAGAAAATTCGTCTTGCGAGTCACCGGACAAAATTGCAAAAACGCTTTCGTTATGCGGGTTTTTCGGTGCGCGGGGCATTCGTTACGCGAGGCACCACTGTAAATTCATCTAATGCTATCTACATGGGTTCAAGCAGTCAGTCACTAAAAAAACCAGTAGAGTTTCCTTCAAATAGGAGCATTCTTTTCATCTCTTAGTCCTTATCCTAAAAAAAAAAAAAGGACTAGTTTCTCATATGTGGCCATAAGCAATATGATGTGACTATAAGCAACATAAATCATGTCAGAAGTAGATATGTGTAAGCCAGGTTCTGACTTTTGAGAATTTTGAAGCTTCCCTGGTGACAGGCAGAGAAGGCTAGAGGAGCTTGTGGTTAAACAAAGAGAGCTACCATAAGCATAGTTTTCTGTTGCATAAGCATACTCAGAGTTGCAAATGACTAGTACTGATCTACAAACAGCTTTTGGTATGCGCCTACCATGACAAAGTTTTTGGCTGACTGTATACATAGTGCTCTCCACAAACTGGCACACATTTTCACAAGCTTCTCTTGCTGGTAACGCTCTTAGGCCCAAATCCTAACCAACTTTTCAGCACTTGTGTAGCTGTGCCAATGGGACATGTGCTGCATCCTGCAGTTCGGTGGCACTCACAGAGGCCTCCTCAAAGCAAATGATTGTTTGTTTCCTTAGCTTGGAGTTGCATTGCTCGTATGTCGGTGCTGGAAAGTGAGTTAGGATTGCGCTCTTAAAATATAACATGCTTCAAAACAGTAGTTTTGGAGTCTTACCAGAAATGTATGCATTGATATTCATGGCGGGGAGTATTGTATACCCTAAAAACCTGTGGACTTTATTGTTGTGAAAGCATACCAGTCCTCATGCCAAGGTGAAGAGAGTGACTCAACTAAGATGTTGTGTTACAGATGTTAAAGTTTGTTGTGGACTTTTAGGCACAATATCTGAAGGAAAGCATATTCTCCCAGGTATTCGGCATTCATGTAGTGAGTGAACTGTACCCCACACCAGATGATGTTAAATTCATGCTTAGCATCATAATTTCTAAGATGAAAAGCACTGACTTGTGCCTTTGTATTATTTGCACACAGATGGTGCTCTGTGAAGCATTCAGCAGGCAAGCAAACCACATCTGTCAAAACACTCTCCATCAATTCCGGCGTCATGTGCTGAGTAGCAATAGGAAGGTTGTCAGTTTAGATCAATGAATCTCATACCGTGTTGGGTTGACTGGTCATTTGTATAGGACTGGGGCAGCCCAACTGGTTCAGGAGCTGAATATAGCTTTTTTGAGTAGCTCAAGTGCACCTTTTTTTAGTGTTTTAATACAGTGAAAGATGAGGAAGTCCTCAGTAAGGCTATGGACTGTAGGAACAAACTCTTTCATCCTTTTCCTTCCCACTTTGTCACATGCTGAAACCAACAGACCCCAGGAGGAAGAAAGAGGGAGAACTAATGGATACATTATGATCATACCTTGGGGCTTTTGGGGTCACCTGTATGATGGAGTGATGATGCAATAGTTTTGGTAGAGAAGTGCTGCATTGGGAAGAGGGAGAGAGAGAGAGAGAGCAAAAGCAGTGGTGGCTGAATCATGGCTACTGTTGGCGGTGGGTAATGAGATGCCAGTGATTTGTGTCGTGTAGTGAGACAGTGCGGCTGATTGCAAAGCACACCAGAGAGAACATAGTGCTGCTACCTCTGTATCTACATACTTTGTTGCTTAAAAGAAGGGTGCATGCTGACAGCCATCCTAATTTTGATGCACACAACCATTTGTCAAGAAAAGTAAAAAAAAAATATTTGAAGGATAATCTTGTCAAGCTATTATCCAAATGAAGAGTGACAGGCACTGGATCATTTTGGCAGACAGGTCAAGTTTTCTTTGGGGAAGTGACAATTTCCCTTTTTTCCAGTTAATAAAATGACTGCAAAGCACACCCTCCCTGAATTGAATGTATTTTGGAGAGGAAGTGCCCAGAATAGGAAATGTGAAAGGCATGTCTTTACATGTTGGCCCCATGCTGTGCATCTTCAGCCACCCCTTGCGCTCTTGAAAAGTTTAATAGGAATACGGAACACAGACTGGAGCACTCATGTCTGTTTGAAGCTGCGATATGGTACAGATATTACAGGGATTTTGAAAGCATATGTACCAGCACAAATGTTTTAAGATGACAGTGATAATTTGTTATATACGGTTTGCTTACAAATATATAGTAATTGCATAGCTTATAAAATGCACCATTTTTTTCAGAAGTAGCTTTCCAAGATGTACAATGGATCTAGTAATATAGTCAGTGTCTATTTGCTGCAGTTGGGTTGCCAGAAAGTGGCAAAAGGATACCTAACTGTTAGGTTATTAGGACCCTTTCAGAAATTACAGGCAGAGCCTCTTTATTCGCGATATTTTTAACTGAGAATCTGACTCAATGTGGGTCCCTAGGACCTGTGAGGAGCCAGACTTGGCCCCACTTGAGCCTTCTGGAAGCGACTGGAGCACAGCTGCAGTCTCCTCCAGAGAACCGGCCTCTGAGTCTTTCAGAGGCCTTTCTGAGACCCACAGAGGCCACGCGCAGCCTCCACGGGCCTTGGAAAGGCCTCCAGAGGTCTTAGAAGGGCACCTTCTAGGACATCCGGAGGCCATTTCCCTCAGAACAGCTCCGGAAGCAACCGGGGGAAAGCTCCGGTCATGTTCAGAGCTGGGTGGACCCAAATTTTGCATGATTTGGTTTAGTATTTGCGTGGGTTCCAGGAACGGAACCCGCACGAATAACGAGGCTCCACCTGTAGTTTCTCTATGTAAAAATTACTGTTACCACTCCTAACAGTGGTAATTTCCGTACCTTAACCACTGTGCCTCCTACTAACCCCCAAGAACTTAACCTCTCTTCTGTCTGTTAACCTCCAGTTGCATAGCTGGGGGGAGGGGTCACAGGACCCCAGGTGGCACTCCTTGGAGTCCTGCCCCCCCTCACTCACAACTGCCCCCCTCCTCAGGAAGGTGTTCTGAGGCCTTAGGCTAAGATTAAATAAATAGAGATTTATTTAGAGAAGAGCTAACCTTGGTCTAAGGTTAAATAAACAGAGATTGAAAATGACAGTTTTAAAATTGATTTCATTGTACATCTTGGCATCCATCAGGGCAAATGCAGGCATAAGTGCTCAAATCTATGTCACATTAGCTAAAAGCAAATTTGATGACTACAAATAATATTCAGTATTTATATATAGCATTTAGAGAGTTCAAAGTGTTCAAGATCTCAGTTGTCCTTAAAATACCCTTGTGATTAGTATTATTTAGAGAAGGAGGCTGATGCTGAGAAAGTTTGGTTTGCCTAATGCCTCTAAGGGCGCAATCCTAACCCACTTTCCAGCACTGACATAAGGGCAATGCAGCTCTGAGGTAAAGGAACAAATATTCCCTTTCTTGGAGGAGGCCTCCGTGAGTGCCACCCAACTGCAGGATGCAGCACATGTCCCATTGGCACCGCTATGCCAGTGTTGGAAAGTTGGTTAGAATTTGGGCCTTAATGAGTTCATGATAGAGATAAGATTTGACCTGGTGACTCCTGATTTATAACTTGCTTTCTTATATTGCAAATGTTTTTCACAGTTATTTGGGAGTCAGACCAATTGAACTGGGTAGGGCATGCATAGGATTGCAATATTGGTTCCACTATGCTATAGTAACTCTTGTCCTCTCAAGAGTCTGCTAACTAATGCAGTCGCAAATGTCACATTCATTCAAAAGACAGCAGTATGAAGAGCAGTGCGAGCTATTCCTATGTATCTATTGTATACCCAAAATTCCAGTGTCTATATTTATTTGGGCTGTAAGCTTTAATAGATTTAATTGATAGATGAGTGAAATGAAATTTTAATTGCAGATTAAAAAAACAAAACAACAACAACACCCAATCTCAATTAATCAATGAGATTGAACTGCTATAGTTATGGGAGAATTCTGAAACAAAGCTAGAATTAACCCCTGCTAATTGGGTAAGAGGCACTTTTTCAAGTGGGTGCTCCTTTTTTAGCAGGGGGAGAATAACTGGCCCACCTCACCCCAGCACTGTCTGTTCTAGTGGCTGTCTACTGGTATTCATTTGCATCTTTTTAGATTGTGAACCCTTTTGGGACAGAGAGCCATTTAGTTATTTGATTTTCTCTGTAAACCACTTTGTGAACTTTTAGTTGAAAAGCAGTATATAAATACTGTTAATTAATACCATTACTGTTAATAATAATAATAATAATAATAATAATAATAATAATAATAATTGTCAGTTTTTGGTTACAAAACTTCTGGCACACAAGTGCTTCTGAGCATGTGCAGAGTGCCTTTTCTTTGTCAGGTGAATGTCAGTGCATTTTGGTGAATCTGATATCTGGCACTTTAGCTTCAACATCTAGGTTAGCCCCATCCCCAAAGAAAGTGTGTGCCTGAGAAGTTGCTTGCAGCAAGATTGAGAGCACCAGTTTCACTAAGGGAAGTCTTAAGTTCTACTCTGGCTTCGTTGACTTGCACACATGACGCTTGAGAGAGTCATACTATTGTGTTTACTTTTTTTCTTGACCCTGCTCCTTTAGTTTTAACTGCAGCTTGATCTACCTACACCAGTGATTGATAAATCTTATTTCCATGCCATTCAACACTTTACTTGATGATTTTTGCATGTCAAGGGAAGTAGATCCTGCTCTTTTTCTGGTCAGCTGCACTTTGCCTAATGTACTCTACAAAATGGTGGCAGCCTCCAAAGAATCTTCTTCTGTAAGGACTCAGCTTCATGTGTCAGCACAGTGTTTCATATCCACAATCCAGTTTACACTGAACATGTGTGACAACTGCAAAAGCAGCTATCCTCACCCCACGTGCTGCTTAGTGCATAGGCCTGCATGTGTACATGACTCAGTCCAAAAATAATTCAGATGGATTTATTTATTTGCTTTGTACCTTCCAATTTTGGCAAGTGGCTTAAATGATAGCATTCCTTTATCGAAAAGGTCAGCAAAATTCTAGCTGTTTGAATTCTAGCAAAATTCATGCCCTAAATGAGGCATGTTCATTTTCCATGGGGATGTAATGTTCTGTAGTAAAAGCAATCTTTTCAGAATAAGCTTGTTACTTGTTCTCTGGTTTACCTTTCTATAGGAGGTCACTCCAGCACAGTGGCTGATCTGCTGTTGGCCCTCTCATTCCATGCCAGTATCACTGCGGCAAAATGGATAAAAGACAATTGAAGGGGTGGAAAAGGCTGAACAGCCAGGTTGAGAAGAACTTAACCTCTCAGTTTCCTGTTAACCCTCAGTTGCATACCTGAGGGGGGTTACCAGGGGCAGGACTCCGTGGGGTCCTGCCCCCTCATGTCTGGAGGGCAGAGGGTGTTCTGAGGCCTCCTGAAGGCCTTTGAATGTCACTTCCAGTTTTTTGGAAAAAAAAAAAAAAACTTTGCCAAAAGTTTCCTCTTCGTGCTTGTTAAGTAATTACCATGGCTAGCATGGGCTTCCTTGAACTGTGAATATCACTTTCAGACTGTTTTGCCTAAGGTTTACCTACATTTATTTTACAGAGCTCAGATTTTATGCGCTTTTAAAAAAAATCATTGTTTCTAAGCTTTATTCTATTGTAAAAATGATGCAAAATTTACTTCATTTTAGATGTGGTTTGGAAATTCCATTTCATTATAATAGGCAACCCATTCCATAGATTTTCAACCAATCTCATGCTTGCCATTTCCTACACCCTGATCTAAGCACATGATTGGGACAGGCAGGATATGGGGAGCTATATTTTTTTTTCCCTTCACAGACACACAACAACTTTGCTGTTCAGTACATAGATCCCTAGTCTGGGCATATGAGCAGGTGGCTAGTGGTTACAGAGAGCTGTAAGTAGTTGTCTTTTTGTATGCCTGTGGGAGGTCATATGTGGTTCCAGCATACCTTAGTGTCACAGTTTGGTTCAGTAAGTTTGGGGAAACCAGCACACGTTGGACTGTGAGGGCCTGGGGTTTAGTGCAGTGTTTTGCCCCACAGTGCAGTGCAACTTGACTGATAGGAAACGAGTATGTGATTTGGGGCTTAGTCTGTTTCCTGGTGTGGTGTGCGAGGAGGAAATTTATCTTACAGTGGAAGCTAAGTTTGAATGTAGGGATTTTTGATATTTATCTTGATTTCAGACAATTGCCTGTTTCTTAAATGTTTCTGCTAGCTAGACCAGGGTTGTTAAGCATAAGGCCCTAAGGCTGAATGTGGCCCCTGGAAGCAATTTATCTAGGCCCCCATTATAATTGGGCTCTCTCAGTTTGATAATTGGGCTCTCTCATATCTTGAAAATATGTACACGATTTGCACATTTTCTCTTCTGTCATTTGCAGCTAATGAGTTTCTGTGTCAAAACAAAGTACTCATTTCTGACCGTCAAATGCTTAATGATGTCACTTTCTGCTTAATGATGTCACTTCTGACCCTTACAAAGTGCCATGAATGCTAACTTCGGCCCTCTCTTTGGAATGAGTTTGACATCCCTGAGCTGGACCCTTTTCAGGAGTTATGCTTCAATGCCTTACAGCGTAATCCAATTGTGTGTACTCAGATGTTAGTCCCATTAACTTAAGTGGGGCTTACTCCCAGTTAAGGGTATAAGGGATTTCCACTTTACTGCCCAGCTGCCCTGTTGGCAGAATGCATGTTCTGCCAGTGCTGGCTGCTGAAAAGCTGCTGTAAAATGTTACATAGCTTGCTGCTGGAGCTCCAATAGGAAGAAAGGAGGCATCCCACATGCATCGCTGGACAATTGGCCACCCACTGGAGCTGTGGGAGGGGTGAATCCAGTGATGATGGTGTGCACTGGGTCCTATCCCCTCTGGCAGCAGTCTCCCTGCCCCCTTTCTCACCTCACTCCAGCTACAGAACTGGTGCGGGTATGAGGAGACCCATTGTGGAGCAGGAGGCTTATGGAGGGGTAAGGGGATTTAAATCCTCTTTCCCTCTGAAGTCTCCTGCTGTGCCTCTCTCCACTAGATATGGTGGGGGGGATAGGATTGGGTTGTTAGCCATACATAATTTATAGCCAAATACAATAACAAGGCCAGTATAGCAATTTACAGATCAGGCCTTTCCAAGTTTTACTCAGAAGTAAGTTTTTGTGTGTTCAGTGGGGCTTACTTATAGGAAATATGGGATAGCATTCTAAGTGGCCTGTGTCATAGTTTTGTGATGATGAAGAATGAGATAAAAATACATTAAATATTGTGCAAATTTTTTAAAAAAGTTTGTTCTCAATATTTCATCAATAAAATTTTTGTTGTAACTTTTTATGGTTTTTATGTTTCATTAATATAGGAATGATGCTTCGGCCACCCCTGGTCTAGCTAGTAGAAACATTTAAGAAACAGACAATTGTCTGAAATCAAGATAAATATCAAAAATCATAAGAACATAAGAACAGCCCCACTGGATCAGGCCATAGGCCCATCTAGTCCAGCTTCCTGTATCTCACAGTGGCCCCACCAAATGCCCCAGGGAGTATACCTGAGAACAAGAGCCCTGCATCCTGGTGCCCTCCCTTGCATCTGACATAGCCCATTTCTAAAATCAGGAGGTTGCGCATACACATCATGGCTTGTACACATCATGGCTTGGATTTTTCCTCCAGAAACTTGTCCAATCCCCTTTTAAAGGCGTCCAGTCCAGTCACCATCACCACATCCTGTGGCAAAGAGTGCATTTCCTGTGGCAAATCCCTACATTTCAATGTTTTCTTGTTTGTTCATTTTGGAAAATATATACAAAAGATTGTGAGGACCAAAGAGGTATACAAAAATGGATGTTTACATTACAGAAGAACTTTTCTGTGTGTGTATGTGCGCTCTGCAAATATCTCCTGTATCAGGTGCACAGAAGCTTGCTTCGTAGTTGGGGCTTCTTTCTGCACCCCTGTTCCGGAAACCGACATCTTTCGAAAGGCCAGGTTGTTGCAGTCACTTTTTCCCCATCAGTGCACCAACCCAGTTCACTCCCAGCAGGGTTGGCCCAGTTGGAGCAGTACCACATGGTCCCCATGAAAGTGGGACCACGTCACTTACCGTCCTATGAAGTACCACTACTAATACTACTAATAACCTAGTTCAGGGGTGGGCAAACTTTCAACTTTAGGGATCCTGGACCTTTGTGTAGGAGAGAGAATTTCAGCAGGTGCAGCTTCTCATCTGCATGATGACAAGCTGCACCAGCTGAAATTTCCTCTTCTATTAAATTGTTAAAGGTCCAGGATTCCTAAAGTTGAAAGTTTGCCCACCCCTGCCCTAGTTAAAAAGCATTCCATCATGGCTTTGAGCTTAGTGAATACTGATCCATTTTTACCTTCTTGAAATAAAATAGCTAAACTTTTGTTTTTATAGCATTATTCCAATACGTGAAGTTTTGCAACACAACCGTTTCATCGCAGAGAGAATAAAGGGGATTTATGATGGACTCACAGATTCAACATGTGAGAGAAAAAGCTCAAAGTATCACATCATTAAGCCTGAAGAGCACTCTGAGGTTAAAACAGTTATATCTGGGATCCAAGTAAGTGTGTATTGGCGGGAGGGGCACTTACATGGTGCGTGCTGTACTTACCACTCCACCCACCCCGCTCTGCTTCTGCATATACCAGCAAGAATTATTCTGTGAACTAAGGAAAAACATAAAAACCATACATTGGGAAAAAAGTTTGTTCTCAGTATTTAATATCTTATATTCCTAAGTCAGTTATATGGGAAAAATGCTAAATGATAGAATTTCCAGCAGAATCTTGTGAAACTTAATTTTTCGTCTGATTTAAAATACTTCTGGTCATAAACTTTTAATTGGAAGTCCCACTGTGTTCACATATATGTTCACAACTCCTCAACCCACATACAGTATTTAATTTACATTGCATGATGTGATTAATTTTCTCCCCTCTTCCCCTCAACTATGCTTTGGAGATGAAAGAGAACTGAACTTCTCTTCGCCTGCAAAAACATACCAAGTTGGGAGAGGAAATTGGGTTCTTCCTTTACTGAAGATCTTATGCCAATGAAAATATCACCCCTTCTCCATTAAAACGATCACAATGAGGGGAGGGAAAATTGGGCAGTGAGGATTATCATTCTGTGGTGTAGTCCTCAGATCCCAATCTTTTTCTCCCCACAGTGATCCTTTCTGCAACAAAGGAGGGTGCTTAACACACCTTCTCTAACAGAAGGAATTGAAGTAAATGACAGATTAGACTTTGCCCATACATAGAACATAAGAACAGCCCCACTGGATCAGGCCATAGGCCCATCTAGTCCAGCTTCCTGTATCTCACAGCGGCCCACCAAATGCCCCAGGGAGCACACCAGATAACAAGAGACCTCATCCTGGTGCCCTCCCCTACATCTGGCATTCTGACTTAACCCATTTCTAAAATCAGGAGGTTGCGCATACACATCATGGCTTGTACCCCATAATGGATTTTTCCTCCAGAAACTCGTCCAATCCCCTTTTAAAGGCGTCCAGGCTAGACGCCAGCACCACATCCTGTGGCAAGGAGTTCCACAGACCGACCACACGCTGAGTAAAGAAATATTTTCTTTTGTCTGTCCTAACCTGCCCAACACTCAATTTTAGTGGATGTCCCCTGGTTCTGGTATTATGTGAGAGTGTAAAGAGCATCTCCCTATCCACTCTGTCCATTCCCTGCATAATTTTGTATGTCTCAATCATGTCCCCCCTCAAGCGTCTCTTTTCTAGGCTGAAGAGGCCCAAACGCCGTAGCCTTTCCTCATAAGGAAGGTGCCCCAGCCCCGTAATCATCTTAGTCGCTCTCTTTTGCACCTTTTCCATTTCCACTATGTCTTTTTTGAGATGCGGCGACCAGAACTGGACACAGTACTCCAGGTGTGGCCTGGAGTTTTGTAGTGGACGTAGGGCCCAATCCAAATCAATTTTATAGTGCCAGTGCTGCTGTGCCTATTGGGTATGCGCTGCTTCCTGTGTTGGGGAGGCAGTCTTGGAGGCCTCCTCAAGGTATGCATTGTGGCTTCCCCCGGTGCTGGAAACTGGGATAGGATTGGGCCCATAATCCTGTGTTCATAGAATCGTAGTGTGGGAAGGGATCCACAAGGTCATCTAGTCCAATCCCCTGTCTGTAGCAGGAAATTCTCCTACAGCAGGTGTCTGTTGAGCTTCTGCTTGAAGATTAACAGTGAGGGAGAATATACCACCTCCCTTGGCAATCTGTTCCACTGCAGAACCACCCTTAAATTCTCTTTCTCAAACTTCTTTCAACCGAGAAGGTGATTCTTTCAGTTCTCCTTTGCCTGCCCTCTGGCCTATACCCTAAGAGCTTCCATCCCACTATGATCCTTTAAGTAGAGAAGGGGAGCTGAGCTTCCACCTCACTCAGGGTATTTTAAAGAGGATTTGAACTTGGAAGAAGCTCCTTAGAAACCAGTTCCATTAATCACGCCCAAAGACTCATAGCACAGTCATGCATGTTTACGCAGAATTAAGTCCATTATGTTCAGTGGGACCTATTCCCAGGTGTATAAAAGATTGTGTGCACTATATCCCATCCCCCTTCCTGGCCTGATCTGCTAGCAAGGATCAACTTGGACTTGTGCCAGTAATTTAGATGGCATAGGTCCAAATAAACCTGTTGCACAGGCTGGGGCTTTCCCTGGCGCAAGGAGATGAATGTCCCCTTACCCTGAGGAGACTTTCCAGCTGCTAAATTCTTCAACAGGATGTTGCACAAACTGCACTGGTGCTGCTGTCTTGGTGTGGGAGAACTTAGGTAGGATTGGGCTGTTTATTTGTATACAACTTGTTATGCATATGAATATGAACTCTTTGTGAATATGTACACTTTGTGAAAAACTTCTACAGAATCTGCTGATGTTTGGTAATCAGTGTAGCAGCCTGAAAAGAAATAAAAATGCTTTATAAAATAAATTGACAAAATGAGAGTTTGAACTAACAGATGCAATCATATAAACTGGAATCTTAAAAAGCATATTCAAGTATTTTTGTATAATTTTTTTAAGTCTTAATTGATTTTTTTTATTATTTTGCTGATCTGAAATAATACTTTTAGCTGGCAGTCTGTTTGCAGAAACTAGTGTAATGGGTTTCTGCACTGATGTATCTAAATTATATCCAGAACGAACAGCAAACATTATTAAAGCTATTTGGCTGCAATCTGTGTCACTTTGAATATAACAGAATAAAAAAAAATTGTTCATCACTAGAAATTGCAATGATATATATTAAATTGACATGAAATGGCTTCAACTGGGGTGGGCAACATCTGCTGCCTCTCCTAGTGATCGAGGCCTGTGGTTCCAATATGTATGCATGTATGCAATACAGAAATATGCCTCTACGAGATTCCATTAATAATTTTACTTTCCTTTTTTCAACTTTTCCCCACTAAACACTAAGGATAGTTTCCCCTAATTATAAGCATGCCCCAGTAAAAACTCCTATTTCCTCTGTTAATTGACTTAAGTTGAAGCACCAAGCATCTATTGTTAGGGTTATTGCTGTACTACATATTTGCATTATTTATTATTTTTGAATCATCTAACTGAAATAACTAGGCGCCATACAAAAATAAAAAATGAAAATGTTCCCTGCCCACAGTTTTGAAATCTATGGTTCACGATAAGACATGTTCAACAGGAACGATAATTAATTGGCAAGAAGCAAGGCAAATTATATAGCTAGTTTCTGTTGCTGCTTTACCTGGAAATGACAACTACTGCAAAATTACTAAAATCAGCTGACTTGAAATTATACCCTTTCAAATTTCATATTTCTTTTGTGTTGTCTTTCATTCCATGTGGCTTCCACTCTGTAGAAAATCTGCTGCAGAAAAACTGCTTCTGCATGTATATTTCCTTCATTGAACTGGGATTAAACTTTGTGGTGCACATAAGATTTATAGACACAACAACATCCTTTGACGATTTGGGAGGTTGTATTTGAACATGAATGTAACATAAGAGTAATAGAAAAGTACTGTCATTTGCTATTCACTATACTGCTTCTGTGAATGCAAGCTGAATTCTTAGCAAATATCCATACAGGCTCTCATATCTAAATTAACAACATAAGAAAAATCCCACTGGATCAGGCCATAGGCCCATCTAGTCCAGCTTCCTGTATCTCACAGTGGCCCACAAATGCCTCTGGGAGCACACAAGACAAAAAGTGACCTGCATCCTGGTGCCCTCCCTTGCATCTGGCATTCTGATATAGCCCACTTCTAAAATCAGGAGGTTGCACATTACACATAAGAAGAGCCCCGCTGGTTCAGGCCAAAGGCCCATCTAGTCCAGCTTCCTGTATCTCACAGTGGCCCACCAAATGCCCCAGGGAGCACACATGACAACAGACACAACCAGGATCCTAGTGCCCTCCCCTGCATCTGGCAATCAGATGCAGCCTGCCTCTAAAACCAAGAGCTTGCACATGCCTACTATGACTTGTAACCCATAATGAACTTCTCCAGAAATTTGTCCAATCCTCTTTTAAAGGCATCTAGGCCAAATGCCATCTCCACATCCTGTGGCAAGGAGTTCCACAGACTAACTATACACTGAGTAAAGAAATATTTTATCTTGTCTGTCCTAAGTCTCCCAACACTCAATTTTAGCAGATGTCCCCTGGTTCTAGTGTTGTGTGGGAGGGAAAAGAGCATCTCTCTATTCATCCCCTGCATAATTTTGTGTGTCTCAATCGTATCCCACCTCACGTGTCTTTTTTCTAGACTGAAGAACCCCAAATCCTGTAGCATTTCCTCGTAAGGGAGGTGCCTCAGCCCAGTAATCATTTTGGTTGCTCTCTTTTGCACTTTTTCCATTTCCACTTTATCCTTTTTGAGGTGTGACCTTACCATTGATTTATACAATGGTATTATAATATTAGCTGTTGTTAGCAAGCATTCATGTAATTGCAAATAAAAGATTAATTTAATGGTAATGAAATCTAACTGAAATTAATCCATCACCTGCCACACAATGCAGACTTTTCTGAAACTATCTCCTGTCCACAAGATAAAATCTCTCCTTAAATAATTAGGTTTAAATATCTGGTTTTAAGTAGGACAGTTCTCTATCCTAAACATGTCTTTCCATAAGCAGAGCTCTGTATTTGCTTATAACTCTAGTCATTTGAAATGCTTTAAGGATTATATAAGATCACTGAGAGGGTTTCTTGTTTGTTTGCACAGATAAAGCTAAGGTGCCCTTGTCATCTCCAAGCTGCAAAGAAATGCATCTTGGTGTAACTGATGATGAGTGAAGGGGTTGTTTAATCTAAAAGCTGGAATTTATTCAAGGAAAATAGAGGTGTGAGGTTGGAACAAGTATTCACTCAACCATGCAAATATGGATGCTGCCTAGAGACACAAATAATTCTTCAAGAAAAGCATGAAAATGAAGAAAAGATGAATTAGCATAATTTTTACTGCATCATTACATGAAACAGTGGCATAGCTAGTGGAGGGCAGGAGGCCAGCCGCTCCAGGTGCCACCCTCAGGGGGTGTCACTAGTAGTGACTAAAATGGTGAAAATCGTAGTTCTTAAGAATATCATCATGTTTTAAATAAATCAATGTGTAATTATAGCAGAATGCAATGAAACAAACCAAAGTGAAATATCTCTGTTCTATCAAGAATTATGGCCAAAACACCAGAAAAAAAAATACAACTGTTTTACGCAGCAAAAAAGTGGATTTCTTTAACTCAAAACTGGCCAATGAGACTGAGTGTTCTGAGACCTAACAAGGTCCTATTATGACACAGTATGGAATCAATAAGATGTTACTA
The DNA here is from genome assembly GCF_035046505.1 of Tiliqua scincoides. NCBI lineage: Eukaryota > Metazoa > Chordata > Lepidosauria > Squamata > Scincidae > Tiliqua > Tiliqua scincoides. The sequence goes on from NC_089824.1 coordinate 145,747,131, forward strand.
TGAGTCAGCTCCCCTTTCCATGTATCAGAGCTAATACTTGAACTTCTCTTCAGTTGTGTGAGTGTCATTAAATTGTTGGTTACTGAAACATTCTATAGTAAAATAAATAAAGTTAATGGGGGTGACACCATGAGTTACCAGACTGGGTGACACCAACCATAGTGATGCCACTGGTGGGAAGGTTGGGTATTGTTGGTCACTGGTTTAGATTACTTTTAAAGTTGATTCTAAACATTCAGAAGGACTGTAATCTATCTGTGGTTCTTAACCATGATGGCTACATTGAGCCTCCAGATGCAGAGGCAGTATGTCACTGAGTACAATGTGCAGGGGAGCAATAGCAAGGGAGGGCATTGATACTCATCCATTGCTTGTGGGGAAATATTCACTGCATTTATTTTCTGGCCATTATTACTATTAATTTCATGTCATGGCTATTGCTATCTCTCAGCCTGCCCTACCTCACAGCGTTGTTGTGAGACAAAAGTAGGGGAGGAACCATGCACGCCACCTGAGCTCCTTAGAGGGAGGGTGATATAAAAATGGGGGGAAAAAATAAATTCGTTAAATAAATAATTTTGTGGTATGGGGGGGGAGTGTCAAAAATGTATGGGTCACAGGTTTCAAGTGACCTAGCTATGCGACTGACATGAAACTATAGTACTGGTAAAAATCTATAGCAAGTTTTAGTTACTGATAAAAAGAATGTTGATATATTGATATAGTGACAACTCTGATGCTCAAGATGTTTATTTTAACAGCTTACAGACATGAAAGACCTTCAGGAGCTTCATTTATACCTGAGAAGATTAAAACTTCCCCTTCTTTCAGCAATTCTCAAATTGGAAGAAAAGAAAAAGGTGAAACCAAAGGAATCGAAAAGATCACCAAGGAAGGGTTAGTAACATATCGCTTCTGTAATGCAAAGCAAGGATTAAAAATCACCTTACTTAGAGCCGAGTCCTGTCCTAGTGGAGCCACACCAAAAAGGAGCTGTACCCAGTGGGGAGGGGGATTGGAAGGCTTCCGAGGAGAAGGGGAATTTAAATCTCCTCACTCCTCCATAAGCCTCCCACTTCGCAGTGGTTCTCCTTGGAATTGCATCAGGTCTGTAGCTGACACGAGTCCGAAGAGAAGGAAGGGGCAGGGACAGGTCTGGTGACAAACGGGAAGTGCTGCTGCCTCTTGTGGCAGCGCTCCCAAAATGGCGATTGACTGAGTGCTCCGCGTGCTGTCAATTTTGTGACAGCATATTTTTGGGCTGTTAGTCACCTAGCAGATGAAACTCCTAGAAATATTTTAGGAGGCATGTTATTTCTGATGGTTCTCATAAAATTTATGACAGTTCTCATAGTTCTCATACATATTTATGATATTTCTATAGTTCACATACACAGTTGTGGACAGCTTTAGCCTTTGATTTCTAATAATTGTATTAGTATTATTCACCTCCTCTTTCTTTTGATTTAATACTATATGTTTCTCCCACAAATGTTTAACCATACAGTGTTATGGATAAATAATTGTATAGTATGCATCCTGTTCTTTAATCTAAAAACAGATTCAATTCTTAGCTGTCATAGCACTTTCAGAGGAAGAAAGGTTCCTTGGTAATAGAATCAAATGACTTCCAGGAAGTGTAAAAGGAGAATCTTGAGGTAGAGGATAACCGTGTTGTTGTTGTTGTTGTTGTTGTTGTTGTTGTTGTTGTTAACAGTATTTATATACCGCTTTTCAACAGAAAGTTCACAAAGTGGTTTACAGAGAAATACTAAACAAATAACTAATAGCTCCCTGTCCCAAAAGGGCTCACAATCTAAAAAGATGCAAAAGAACACCAGCAGGCAGTCACTAGAAAAGACACTGCTGGGGCATTCACTAATGTAGGGAGACTAACACCCAACATAACTTCCCATATGATGATGCAGTTGGGCCAACAGGGCATGTGCTGTATCCTGTAGGGGAATTTCAGGCCCTGGAGGCTTCCTCAGATTTGTTCCCTTGTCCCGGGGTAACCCTGTGTTGGCCCACTGGGTCTACTTAGACCTGTGCCTGCAATTTTGCTGGTGCAAATCTGAGTGGACCCAAGTTGGGGGACTGAGACCAGGAACAGGAATAGGATATCAGCAGCCCTGCTGCTGCCAATCCCTCCCCTTCCCAGCCTCGGATCTGTCCTCCTCTCCACCTGTTCATGCCCCTTCTTGCTTCATTCAGCCTCCTGTCTCTCTCCCACCCCCCTGCTGACTTATCAGCGCCAGCCCTGAGGCTGCTGGCATACAGACCCAACTGCTTTCTGCAGCTAGGCCACACTGAATGGCCACGTTTAGTGAAAGCCTTACACTGCTGACTTGTTCCAGTGAGATAAGGCCCTTTTCAGACTGGGCCACAACATAAGGGGTGGTGGGCAAAGATGTCATGAGGGTGTGTGTCACCTGGTGCAGCACTTACCTGCTTGAGGTTGGTGTTCCAGAAGTTCAGAGGTAATGTAATGATGTAATCACATCTCCCCTGACCTTCACATTGGTTTTAATGTAATTAGCCCACCTTCAGACCACTTCAGTTTGTCGATCTTCAGCTCTCTCCTGGCCCAGTTGCTTCATGTTCTTGCTGGCGAGCAGCAAAAACATGGTCACCGATGAGAGAATGAGACAGCTGGGCCCAGAGAGGGCAGAAGATTGCCAAATGGAGGCTCAGGAGGGTGACCCCTGGTATAGCCCGCACTAGCTGCACCTCCATTGTGATGCCGCTGGGGAGGGATGAGACTGTAAGAGCTTGTTCTTAAATATTTTTAATGAAAATATCAATCCATGCATAATTTTCATGTGAAATTCCTATGTAGTTCTAGGTCAGTCAGGAAAATTTGTGAAGGGATATTTCTAACAAGCATGCACATGCAACTTTAATTGCTCAGTTGTCATGGTCTAGAACTGCATCTGAGTCAAGTGTATGGTTTTGAAAGAAATTGCTTTCAAATGTTCCTTATTATCTGTTGTAATCAAATATGTTCTGAAACACAAGTCATTGACTGAAAAGTCTTTGTACCTGAATTTATTATCCTTTTGTGCTACTTCTGTACCACTAACAGTATGGAGGATTAGGTTTTCTCATCTTTCCACTGACAGAACAACCTTCATCACTCTTGAGACTGATGGGTCTCTCAGCCATAACTTAAACTATGGATTATGGGGCAGTGTTGTTGTTTTTTTCTTTTTTTTGGGGGGGGGGGGCAGAAAGGCAGAACAAAATGGCTTTCATTTCCTAGGTAGATAAAAATGCAGCACCTACTAACTGGTTCTATATGGTCACACTATGCCCAATCATGGCACTGGAAAAACATGATGAATTTTGATGAGGGCTAAAAATAAATAAAACAAGAAGGAAGTTGGCATTCTTAGGATTTCATCAGGTCCTTGGAGATTAAAAAAAAGGATATCTTGGAGCCTACAGATGTGTTGACTATCCCCAAGTTAGTGGTTTAACCAAATTCAAGTTGACAAAAATTGTCATTAGTATTGTAGAGAATGCTTCCTACATAGCAGTTTTCATTTATTTTTATTAACATTGCAGAGCATAAAGATTTCTACTGATGTGCAATGTGAATTTCATTATTCATCTTTTATGTTGTGTTAATGAAAAGGAAATTCTATGCATACAAATGTACTAAACTACTCGGCTTAGCAATATCTTACTGTAATGGTTAGAGGAATTTGGGGCAGTGGGGGGAACATGGGTGCATTTTTAGTTGCATGTACACTTCATTTACACTGCTTTTAATTATTTTTAGTGACAGCTTTGTAGGTCACCTTCAGAAAAGCATACAAAGTATGGTTCATTGTGGCATGTTAAATACCGTATTGTGGCGACCAAGGAAAACATTTATTCAATCAAGTAGCTAAAGCATAGTATTGCAGACAATGTCTGGTAATGATGTTGGTGTAATATTCAGGTTCCAGTTGTGTAATCTTCTATGATTTTTCTGGGTCCTTTATTCTCCTTACAGCTTGATTTATGGCTTACCTTTCTCATCCCCCCAAGGAATTCTTGCTACTTCCCTTAGATAACTTTGATGATCTCAAGAAGAGTGGTTTATCTTTAGTAGTGCTTTCATTATCTGCAATGCTACATTTCTACTGGCCCACTCCAGATAATGGTCTGTTTAAATTTAACATGTCTCCTCCTCTCAAGAGGAATATTCCAGACTAGAGCACTTTAATTTACTACTTAAGGGCCCAATCCTATCCAGCTTTTCAGCACTGATGCAGCCACAATGCAGTCCCGATGTAAGGGAAGAAATATTCCCTTTCCTTGAGGAGACTTTCCTGACTGCCCCCCTCCCACTGCAGGATGCAGTACACACCCTATCAGTACAGTTGCTTCAGTGCTGAGGAGTTGGATAGGATTGGGCCCTAAATGTATTTAAACCCAAATGCATGAAATGTGGTAAAGAACATTTATAGGGCGTGCAGTCTGTCTGGATTCTGACTCAGATGTCATCGAAGTCCCACTGGGTTGAAGAACAGTTGCTTGCAGTTTCACTATATGCAGATTGGGAACAGAGGCAACAAAGTAGGAGGCACCCAAGGTTAAGCGTTCTGAGAAGGTGGCTACAGCTGGTGCCATTGTGTTGCAAGCAGTCACAGTGTGGGAAGGAGCTGCTCACCCTGCCAAAGGAGTTCACACAGTTTAAGGCTGCAATCCTAGCCACACTTTCCTGATAGTAAGCCCCATTGAACAAAATAGGACTTACTTCTGAGTAGACCTGGTTAGGATTGTGCCCTAAGGCAGTCACAGAGACCTCTTCAAGGTAAGGGAATTTTGTTCCCTTACCTTGTGGCTGCGTTTGTACTAGAAAGTTAGATAGGATTGTTACCTTGTTGGATCACCTTTACCTTTTTAGGTGAAAAGATGGACACGGGCAGTATAGTTGAATGATGCAACTGATGGGAAATGGATGAACAGCAGTGGTGTAGCTAGGTCATTTGACACCCAGGGCCCATAATTTTTTGTCACCCCATACAACATAATTATTTAATTATTAATTAATTATAAACTAAATAATAATGCAGAAGTGCGCGTGGCCTCTGGGAAACCCAGTACCTCGGGAACAAAGTGCCAGGTAAGGCACCACGAGTTTAGCCTCAGTGTGAAGAGAGGGAGAAGGCAAATGAACCTCTGAGTTTTTGGAGAAGGAGAGGGAGACTCCGAGTTCTGAAGAGGAGAGGAGGAGGTCGACGAGAAGGAGAAGTACTGCTGTCGAAGACACAACATCCTGCTGCCAGATTCTCCAAATTCCTCAGGGACTGAATGGCTGTAAGAGCTTCAGAGCATGGAATTGGCCTTCTTCACTGTTGCTGCACGTTGGGTTGACGCTTTGATCAAGCTGTCCACCAGCACCCCAAGATCTCTCTTCTGAGCTGTCACAAACCATTGGAAACAGGAAGGAGGAGCCTCCTTGGTAGGGGTGCCAGCAACCAGCATCTTCTCAACTGAATACAGCGACTAAGCAGGTAGATGGGACCCGTTAGCCTGGGAAGGCAGCTCATCTGAGAGAAGGAAAACTCTGATCCCAAACCTCCACTGCCTTGTGGCTACATCCAGTTATGGAAAAGGCTTCAGGAGTCAACCTCGAGGCAAAATCCGGAGCCGGAGTCCCTGAGGCAGTTCATGGCTGAACACAGTCATGTTCTGGCAACTCCTGCGACGCCGCTGGAACCAACCGTATTGGCTTCTGCCTTTCCATTGGACCATTTCAGCGACGTGGAGAGGGGGGATTTGCTGTATGGGTAACGGTTTATCCTCCATATCTACTTTACCAAGGCTTTGCGCACTGTTCCAGAACCACCATTCAGAGCGCGATACCATAGTCTTCCGAGACTGAAGGATGCCAACACACAAATTAAATAATTCACATTTTTCACATTCCATAACCTTTATTGGCATTAAAACAATAAATTACAATACAGTAACAATAACCAGCACAATGGCTGGGTTGCCAAGAGGAAGAGTCACAGCAAGGGGCTAATAAGGAAAAAAGGAGGGGAAACAAAGATAAGATCAAGGTGAGGTTTTAACTTGGAAACTGCAGAGAGAAATTCTGCTACAGCATTAGTAGTGGCTACAGAGTAGTCACTCAGGAGGGCAAGTAAGGGATCAGTAAAGGTACCAAAAGAAGAAGAAAATAAGGGATACAAGTGTGTTCCTCGAAGAAATTGGTGGGCCGGGCAGCAAAGTAATATATGGTCCACTGTGTCTGGTTCTAAAGAACAAAAAGGACACAATCTGCATTCCTGCGGGATATTGGAGAATCTGCCTAATTCACATTTTTATACCACCCTTCCTCTAAGCAGCTCAGGGGGGTGTACATGGTTCCTCCCCTTATTTTGTCCTCACAACAACCCTGTGAGGTAGGTGAGACAGAGATAATAGTCATGACATGAAATGAATAATAATAATGGCCAGAAAACAAATGCAGTGAATATTTCCCCACAAGCAATGGATGAAATTCTGCATCAGTTTGTTTATAACATGATGGTATTATTCCTAAAAGCCTGGATTTCTAGAATTTTGGTCACTAGGGTGTCACCCTCCCCCCCTGGATGTCTCATTGGCCCATTTTGAGCTAAGGCGGTGGTTCTCAAACTTTTAATACAGTGTACTGTCAGCAGCCATTTTGAGATCACCACCACAAACAGCAGCAGAACTGGAGGACCTCCAGCAGTGAAGGTCAGCCAGCAGCAGGGGCTGAGAACAGCAGGGTGAGGTAGGAACTGGGGAGTTTCTGGGTGGAGAGGGGGTGACTGGGTGGTGGAATGGGAGAGGAAGGGGCAGATCTTGGCATGTGCCAGATCCTAAGGCTGCAATCCTAACCACACTTCCCTGAGAGTAAGCCCCATTGAACAAAACAGGACTTACTTCTGAGCAGACCTGGTTAGGATTGTGCCCTAACCCTGTTCCCTCTTCCCTTCCCTCTCCCCTGACTTGTGCCAACAAAATAGCTGGTGCAGGTCTGAGGAGACACATCAGGTTGGTGGAGGGGACCACCACAAGTGCACCCCACCTCAGAATACTGCACATTCGTTTGGTGTGGCTTCATCCGGTATTAGTTAGTATTGGGTCCTTAAGCAAAGGCACTGTGGGCCCAATCCTACTCAACTTTCCAGCGCTGATGCAGTTGTAATATAGTCTTGAGGTAAAGGAACAAATGTTCCCTTACCTTGAGGAGGCCTCCATGACTCCCCTCCTCCACTGCAGGATGCAGTGCACACCTCATTGTCATGGCTGCATCAGTGCTGGAAAGTTCGATAGGATTGGGCCCTGCTTTCCTTTGGGCTATACAGGCTAGAAGTCACCTCACAGGTCACTATTAAGAATTTAAAAAGTATTCAAAACTATAAAGCATGCAATGTATGCACATGAGTTATTGCACATCTCCTGATCTTGCTTTTCTTGTAGAAGTTCTAGTGTGAATACAGGAAGCTTGGATAGAAAGCGAGTTTAAGCTGGGAAGGCGTAGGTAGAAATCAAATCTAAAAACTCACCAAACATTCTGATTTGTTAAATGAAGCCTGCCTATAGTGAGTTATACAAGCATGTAAGTCATTCCTTATTGGAAATCTGAATAGTGATTAATTAATGAATAATAATAGTTCTTTCAAAGCTCTATCTTACAAGTATGCTAGGGACTCACTAGTAAAACATCAGTCACAATACCTACATAAATAATTTTCAAAGAAAACTTCTTATTTATCTCTGAGCAACAAAACTTTTTAGCAGAGTGCTAGACCTCTCTGACATACTTAGGGCACAATCTAGCGGGTGGTCTAAGCTGGCACAGGCCCCATGCACCAGCTCCTGAGTGTTATGAGCATGCTGTCAGGCATGTTTGCACCAACTCAGGAGTTAGCTGGGTCGGTGTGGAGGCCCACACTGGCTCAGGAGGGCCAGTTCCAGTTCCTGCACCACTGTAAGTATGTTTCAGCTGAAGCAAGCTGGCACAGGGGGTGGAAGAGGGTGGCGGGAGGGCGTTCCAAGTGGAAAGGGGCGTTCTTGGGCAGGGGGAGGGTGGAATAGGAGGGGGGGTGGGTCCAGGAGGGGGGGTGGGATTGTCACAGGCCAAATCCTAATCCCCGCTCCTGGCCCAGGCAGCCTTACATGGCTACTTGGATTTGCATTAGCTAAATAGCTGGTGCAGATCTGAATAACCCCATGCGGTGGCTTAGGCTTGACATGACTTAAAGGGAAAATTTCCCCCTTATCCCGAGGTGGCCTTCAGCAGCCTCCTAAACTGCGCTGGAAATAGAACAGGTCACTGCAGTTTGTCTGTTCCAGTGCAAGTTAGGATTTGGCTGCCAGAGATTATTACAATAAGGATGGTAGGCAGAAATACAGGGACATAAGCTAGATCACCATGCTGTGCCACAAATCTTGGATAAAAGTGGTATATTCTTTCTATCTCGGTTAGTTTGTATTTATACTCCTCACAGATTTACCAGAACAGACTCTTTTTCATTGTTTAAAAATATCTTATTACTTATAAAAAGAACAGAATGCAGAGAAATGTTAATTTCAGGAAAAAGAAATGAAATGTGTGCTTATGTTATTTGTGTATTCAGTCACTTGCCTTGGCAGTGATGAGCCATTGTAATATCAGACTTGACTTGACACCAAAAAGAAGCGTTGCCCAGCTTTGCAACTTTGCAGGAGTGTTTTTGGCACTATCGTTTCTTCGGTCTTCCGCCACCATTCCATGACAATCCTACATTTTTCCAGTGTTTTTTAATTAGTTGGTAAGGTAATAACAACTTTGTGTACTGTATCTTGCATATAGTTGATATTTAATTTTAAGGAGAAGACTATTACTGGAGGAAAAGGAGGAGGAGGCAAGCATCCAGCCAGGTATTCCATGGCTCTCATGCTATTGTTCCTCCTCCCACCTCTCCCATGACCTGGTCTTACAGATGTTTTCCTACATTATACTTGGATGTAGCAAAATCACTTGCAGTGAAACAGGACAGATGCCTTGAATGTGTGGGTTAGCAGAAGAGTAAAATGGCCAGTAGGGGTGAAGAAAGATCTCAGTGCATGGTGAGGTTGGAAAAGGTGGGAAAAAAACCGTGAAGACCTTGTATACAGAGGCTAACAGGAATAAAAGCTATAGTGGGCAAATCAGTGACCCAATCCTATATATGTCTTACACTGCTGGAACAAGGACTCTGGCAGTGTGAGGTCCTTTACAGCAGCTGCAAAAGGTGACAGGGTGTATAGTGGAGCTGGGCCGCTGCTGCAAGCAGCAAGTGCCATTGATTTACCAGCAGTGGATTCACCATGTGCCCTGGAGCCAGTAAGTCAATGCAGGGGACAGGCGTAAAAGTGGTGGAACAGGTTGGGGAGGGGGAGGAACTAGACCTGGATGGAAGGAGGGACACAATGAGGCTTCCAGGACTGGTGGAAGTCCAGTGAAGGGGGGAGGAGTTAAGCGAAGGGGTTGGTCAGGGAGATTAGAAGTGAAGGAGGATCAGAAAGTGAGGACGCAGATCGAGAGACAAGGAACTAAAGAGCAAGTGGTGAGTAAGGGATGAGTCAAAGTAGTGCTGATAGAGAGGAAAAGGAGAGATCCTGAGAAGGGAGAGAACAACTGAGAGTTGGGGTGCAAGGGGAGAGATGGAGAGCTGGGGGAAGCACACAAAGAGATGATGAGCAAGACAACAATCAGAGCAACATGGGGGGAGGGGGGAACCAGAGGGGCAAAAACCAAAAGGAGAAAAGGAGAGCTGGAGGTGGGCAAAGAGATAAGAAAACAAGAAGCAGAAGGAGAAATGAGGGGGGGGGGAAAGAGTGGAATGAGAAGGGGGGTATAAGCAAAATGGAACTACAGAGAGAGGAGAGAGGCATGGAAGGGATAATGATGAAAGCAGAGAAGGCAAGACTGAGAGGATGAGGTCAGAGAGAGGCTTGAAGAGGGTGGGCTGAACCAAGGAGTGGTGGGCTGAGTAATCAGGACAAAGGTCCTACCAACAAAGGAGGCAGAGTGACCATAGGACATCCTGTGGGCTGGCGAGCAAGGTGGGGCAACAGAGACCACTCAAGAAGGGTGCCCCACAGACGGAAACTAGGCTAGGAACCTGGTTGGCCCTCTTCCACAGGAGCAGCAGGCTAACCTACTGTAATTACAGCCTCTGACTTGACTAAACAAATAAAGGACTACTGCAAATGATCTGACGTGTGAGTACTATCATAGTTTGGGATGTCCTTTCCCAAGTCCCTACAATGTCAACCTGTGGGGGGAAGGTGAAAGGGGTCAGGGCTGTTACAGTCATATTGAAAGCATCAGACTTTACATTCGTCATGATTAGCTTGTTCCACAAGTAATTTTATCTGGGTTAAGGACATTTCTTGTATGAAGCATATGAACTATCTGAAAATAAATAAGGGCCCAATTCTATCCAACTTTACAGTGCTGATGCAGCCACAGTGCAACCACAAGGTAAGGGAACAGACATTCCCTTACTTTGAGGAGGCCTCTGTGACTGCCCTCCCACTGCAGGATGCAGCACATGCCTCATTGTCATGGTTGCATCAATACTGGAAAGTTGGATAGGATTAGGCCCTAAGTCTGGCCAATGTTGAATATGTCATTTTCAGGCATTTTAAATCTAAGCTACAGGCAACAAATTATTTTGATTACAGTGTAATTCTTTCAGATTCCATCTTTGTAAGCCCACTATGGATGGCACCAAATCGGTTCAGTTAGCCAGTCTTTCAGGTGGAAAGCAGTTGTTTCCTAATACTAAACTGGTATACTATGATATCTTGTAACCTTATAATGACAGTGATAATCACAACAATTTGACTGTCTCGTGTTAGATATCCTTGATCTGAAAAAAACTGAAACCAAAGAAGAGGATGAAATGGCAACTGAATTCAGGCTTTCAGGATGCCGAATGCCTTTCTATTCAGTGTCAGATGAACTTCAAAAGTACACAAAGAAAGAAAAATTATTTTTTGATGATGTACATGACCAGTTGCGTAATGTGATGCGTCCTGTTCCACAAACTATGCCTGTCCATGAGCCAATTTGCATTGAGAAGAGGATCTTTGCTAGGGCATTTGGAACGATAAGACTCCGCCCATTGCATGCCATTGATAAAGCATACTGGGAAAGTCAGAGGTATGATATCCAGCTTAAGAAGGAGCGGGAAATTATGCGGATGTTGATTGCTCGTGCTGCAGCTGAAGATTATAGCAATCGTTCATATAAAGAAAAAAAAGAGTCTCATCATAGGCAGTATGAAGAGGAAAAGCTGGTAATTAATGATATTTTGAAATACAATCAGAGGAAAAGAGAAATGGAAATTGTTAACAACAGAAAGAAGTTTGTTCAGTTTTTAGAAAACAAGGATGGCAAGGCATCAGAACGAACCTATGTTCAAGTCTTCAACACTCAGCATACTTCTTTGACACGAGGCTTATTGCAACTGGATGGGTGGAGGAAGCGAGAAGAATCCATAACTGAAAAGAAAACTATTATTAAAGAAAATGTAGAAGAACTGAAGCACCAAAAAGATGTGTTTAAATGTTTACGTGATCAGAGGTATGTTTGCTTTTCTTGATTATTCTCTGAAGAAATGACATACATAAATCTTTGGGCTTTTTTTCTCCCCAAAAGATAAAATTAGTTGTTTAGCATAGCTTGTCTGCTGAATTTATGGAAACTTTGCTAAATAATATGATCCAGATATTTAAAAAAGACTACAAGACAAAAGCATGCCTTTCTTCATACACAAATGTTCTCCCAAGAATCCAGTTTATAGAATTCAGTTTCTAGAATCCTTTTTACACTAAGAGCTGAATCATAGCTCAATCAAGTAATTGGCCGGTAAGTCCCTTGCGCCGGCCTGGGGACCCACGCCATGTCCTCCCCAGGCAGGAGTAACTTCGCACCAGCCTGTGGAGGGCAGTATGGTGGGTTGGGGAGGGTGTTTTGGGGCGAGGGAGTGTGCACCAGGCCCAGGAGGGGTGGGACTAGCCTCTTGCACTTAGGTCAGATCCTAACCCCCCTCCTGAGCAGCCTGGCATTACACCAGGCCGCTTGGATCTGTGCCAGCAATTTCTGGCACAGATTAGAGTAGCCTCATTGCAATGGCTGAGTGATTACTCGGGGTAAGGTGACATAAGTCCCCTTACTCCAAGTTGCACTCTATCCACCTTCAAACCTTCGCTGGATACAGCATAGGCCAGTTGGCCTGCCTGTTCCAGTGCAGGTTAGGATTGGGCTGTAAGGGTATTTGTTATACCCGTGTTATACAGATTAAGTTTATATTTCTGTTTACATTCCACCTCTTTCAGTGCATCACATACTGAAAAACAAGACAGTAAAATCAACCAAAAATTAAAGTGGGGATGTGCTTGCACCTATCACAGCCTGATGTTTTGTAAGCAAGAAATCAGTCTTTATGTTATGCAGCACACCTACTTTAATACTACCTCTGATTTTCTCCTGTGTAAAAAAAATGTTCCTCATCTCTTCTAGGTGGATTTTTCAAGAAATTTGTACAATTTTGTACAACTGGATTAATGTCTGAATTTTAGAGGTTTCCTGATGGTACTTGCCACATTTAAAACAAACAAACAAAAACATAGTGGCAGCAGTGGCAGTTTTAGCAGTATTTGTTTATTAAAATCTGTCTGGCAAGGAAGCTTCCTTCCGTAAATGGAAGTCTTGCCCTAATGAGGAGAATAAAAAGGGAACATAAACTGTGGCAAAAGAAATGTAAGAAGGTGTTACGGGAGGCCAAGCGAGACTATGAGGAACGCATGGCCAGCAACATTAAGGGGAATAATAAAAGCTTCTTCAAATATGTTAGAAGCAGGAAACCCGCCAGAGAAGCGGTTGGCCCTCTGGATGGTGAGGGAGGGAAAGGGGAGATAAAAGGAGACTTAGAGATGGCAGAGAAATTAAATGAGTTCTTTGCATCTGTCTTCACGGCAGAAGACCTCGGGCAGAGACCGCTGCCCGAACGGCCCCTCCTGACCAAGGAATTAAGTCAGATAGAGGTTAAAAGAGAAGATGTTTCAGACCTCATTGATAAATTAAAGATCAATAAGTCACCGGGCCCTGATGGCATCCACCCAAGGGTTATTAAGGAATTGAAGAATGAAGTTGCCGATCTCTTGACTAAGATATGCAACTTGTCCCTCAAAATGGCCACGGTGCCAGAAGATTGGAGGATAGCAAATGTCATGCCTATCTTTAAAAAGGGAAAGAGGGGGGACCCGGGAAACTATAAGCCGGTCAGCCTAACATCCATACCGGGTAAGATGGTGGAATGCCTCATCAAAGATAGGATCTCAAAACACATAGACAAACAGGCCTTGCTGAGGGAGAATCAGCATGGCTTCTGTAAGGGTAAGTCTTGCCTCACGAACCTTATAGAATTCTTTGAAAAGGTCAACAGGCATGTGGATGCGGGAGAACCTGTTGACATTATATATCTGGACTTTCAGAAGGCGTTTGACACGGTCCCTCACCAAAGGCTACTGAAAAAACTCCACAGTCAGGGAATTAGAGGACAGGTCCTCTCGTGGATTGAGAACTGGTTGGAGGCCAGGAAGCAGAGAATGGGTGTCAGTGGGCAATTTTCACAATGGAGAGAGGTGAAAAGCGGTGTGCCCCAAGGATCTGTCCTGGGACCGGTGCTTTTCAACCTCTTCATAAATGACCTGGAGACAGAGTTGAGCAGTGAGGTGGCTAAGTTTGCAGACGACACCAAACTTTTCTGAGTGGTGAAGACCAGAAGTGATTGTGAGAGCTCCAGAAGGATCTCTCCAGACTGGCAGAATGGGCAGCAAAATGGCAGATACACTTCAATGTCAGTAAGTGTAAAGTCATGCACATTGGGGCAAAAAATCAAAACTTTAGATATAGGCTGATGGGTTCTGAGCTGTCTGTGACAGATCAGGAGAGAGATCTTGGGGTGGTGGTGGACAGGTCAATGAAAGTGTTGACTCAATGTGCGGCGGCAATAAAGAAGGCCAATTCTGTGCTTGGGATCATTAGAAAAGGTATTGAGAACCAAACGGCTAATAATATAATGCCATTGTACAAATCGATGGTAAGGTCACACCTGGAGTATTGTGTCCAGTTCTGGTCGCCGCATCTCGAAAAAGACATAATGGAAATGGAAAAGTTGCAAAAGAGAGCGATTATGGGGCTGAGGCACCTTCCTTATGAGGAAAGGCTATGGCGTTTGGGCCTCTTCAGCCTAGAAAAGAGGCACCTGAGGGGGGACATGATTGAGACATACAATTATGCAGGGGATGGACAGAGTGGATAGAGAGATGCTCTTTACACTCTCACATAACACCAGAACCAGGGGACATCCACTAAAATTGAGTGTTGGGAGAGTTAGAACAGACAAAAGAAAATATTTCTTTACTCAGCATGTGGTTCGTCTGTGGAACTCCTTGCCACAGGATGTGGTGATGGCATCTGGCCTGGATGCCTTTAAGAGGGGATTGGACAAGTTTCTGGAGGAAAAATCCATTACGGGTTACAAGCCATGATGTGCATGCGCAACCTCCTGATTTTTGAAATGGGCTATGTCAGAATGTCAGATGCAATGGAGGGCACCAGGATGAGGTCTCTTGTTATCTGGTGTGCTCCCTGGGGCATTTGGTTGGCCGCTGTGAGATACAGGAAGCTGGACTAGATGGGCCTATGGCCTGATCCAGTGGGGCTGTTCTTATGTTCTTATATTTTTATGTCTGCCCCTTCACCATTCTGGTGCTTTACAGTGTAATACAACACAGAAAATGCCAAAGACATCAAAATTGATTATGCAAAAAAGGCCTCCAGATCAGTGTTTCTCAAACTGTGGGTTTGAGAGTTTAGACCCACCAGGTGGGTCGCAAGCCAATTTCAGGTGAGTCCCCATTCATTTCAATATTTCATTTTTTAATATATTAGACTCAGGGCCTAGGAGAGGGGGGTAAAGGGGGTAATTTGTACCCGGTCCCAGGGTCAAGAGGAGGGCCCAGGAGCCTAAGGAGGGGGCCCAGAAATTTCCTGGGATCTGACATTTTCCTATCTACTCCGACTTGTTGCCCATATGGGATGCTGGGGACACTGCCATGACTGGGGATGCTGGGAACACTACTGGTGCCAATAGGTGGGTAGACTTGGACTCCAAAGCCTTTTCCAGTTGTCTCTACTCTCCCCATTATCCTGCTTTGCCCCTCCCTGCCCCTATTCTGCTCACCTGTCACCAGCCTCCCTCGCTGTGTTTCACCCCCCCCCTTTGCAAAGGGGTCCAAAAGAAACCTTGTACCCCCTGAAAAAATTCTTCTCAGAGGCCCTGGTTAGACTTGATGCTACCATGGTATGTAGCATTTGGGGAAATGTTACAGACCTGTACTCTGAACAAGCTACAATGTATATTCTTTTAACCATGATAGTAAATGGGACTTACTCCTAGGTAAGTGCGGGTAGCATTGCAGCCTATGATTGTTAAAAATTTTCCTGCTTGATGATGTCACTTCTGGTCATGAGATCACTTCCGATGGGTTCTGACAGATTCTCATTCTAAGAAGTGGGTCCTCATGCTAAATGTGTGAGAACCACTGCTCCAGATAAAACAGCAGACAAAACAAATTCTGGGTCAGGGCAGTGAATCAAACACCTGTGGAAAAGAGAAGGTTATCTTATGGCAATGGGAAGTAATCAAAGAAGGAGGTGAAGTGGGCTGCCTAGAATTCACTTCAAGTTTCATATCCAGGTTTATTGAGAAATTCTGGTGAGAACAAGTGTGCTAGATTTTGAACGTCATGGCAAATACTAAACAGAGAACTGAAGGAAAAAACATGATCCCCTCACATAATCCCAAGGCTCATGACTTCTGTTCCAAACCAGGTTCTTCATGACATCAGCTTCTATTTAACCTAGGAAACGCATCCAGTTCTATTCTGAAAATCAAGTTACAGTTTAATCCTAACCTGCACCAGTACAGCCCGGCCTCAATGGCCTGCACTGTATCCAATGCAGGGTAGGAGGCTGCTGGAGGTCAACATATGGTAAAGGAATAGGTTTCTCCTTACCCCATGTAGCAGCACAGCCTGCGCGATAGGGCTAGTTGGGTCTGCACCAGCTATTTAGCAGCCCCAACTCTGAGCAGCCCATGTAGTGCTGCCTGGCCCAGGAGCAGGTATTAAGATACGGCGTGCGCTGTCATTGCTGATACTCCCTAATTCTGCCTTCCCCCACCCAGAAACACCCCCTCCCGGCCCCTGGAATGCCCTCCCACTATCTTCTCCCACCCAACCCCACGTTGCAATCCTGCTTGTGTCAGCCGACCTAGCTGTGGGATCTGGCACCAGTGGGCTGGTGAATGTCCTTATGCAGGTTCGAGTTCATGTTAAGATCGGGCTGTCAGGTTGCAATCCTTTACGCACTTATTTGTGAGTAGGTCCCTTGAAGTCAATAGAGCTTATTTCACTGTTAGAGCCAAATTTTGACGGGCACCTCATTACACAATGTGTAATGGTGGTGGTGGAGGGAGAGGAGTTACTTTTTAAACTAAAAGATAGCAAAAAACAAAACAAAACACAAAAAACTGGGAATCATGATGAAACCAGAAGGGAGGGAGATTTTGTGTTTTGGCCTGCTGTGATTTTGATCCCAATCATGCCCCTTAATGCTATTTTTAGGTTACTCCTCCATTACCTTTTTAATTGAAGGGTTTTTTCACCTAAAGATAGTGCACAGGCAGTTTCACTCTGCTGCACACCAGGGAGTGGTCAGTGTCGCAGGCAGCACCATGATAACTGCGTGTGATCTTGATGCTGGGAAGGCTGGAGCATCTGGTGAGGATCAGGTTGAGCTGGTGCCAGTGCTTTGATCTTGGATGTCTCCAAGAGACTCTATGTTGGGGCTCGACTGTATCACACGAAAAAGGAAGGAAGACCTCGCATTGATACCAGCAAGACCTGGGATCAGAGAAAAGTGGAGGAATTTGCACAAGCGCTTGAGGAATCTCTTCCAGGCCCGGCCGACGCAAATGCATCCAACAGATGGGAACATTTCAAGAATACCGTTTACAACACCGCCTTGTCCATATTCAGCAAGAAGACCAACAAGGCAGCAGACTGGTTTGAAGCCCACTCTGAGGAGTTGACACCAGTCATTGAGGAAAAGAGGAGAGCTCAAGCAGCATACAAGGCCTGTCCCAGTGAGCGCAAGCTGCAGGTCCTCCGAACTGCTCGCAGCAAAGTCCAACAGACTGCCAGGAGATGTGCTAACGACTACTGGCTCCAGCTCTGTTCCCAGATACAGATAGCAGCTGACACGGGCAACATCAAGGGGATGTATGATGGTATCAAGCAGGCCCTAGGTCCAACACAGAGGAAAATTGCCCCTCTGAAGTCTGCCACAGGCGAGGTCATCCAGGATCGGGTGCAGCAGATGGAACGCTGGGTGCAGCACTACTCTGAGCTATATTCCAGAGAAAATGTAGTCACCGAAGAAGCACTGAACAACATTGAGTGCCTGCCTGTGCTGGAAGAGCTTGACAGTGAACCAACCCTAGAAGAACTTCACGTGGCCCTGGACTCCCTTGCCTTTGGCAAGGCACCTGGAAAAGACAGCATCCCTGCTGAAGTCCTAAAATGCTGCAAAGAGATCATCGTCACTGAGCTGCATGAAATCCTCTGTCTCTGCTGGAGAGAAGGTAGAGTACCTCAAGACATGAGGGTTGCAAACATCATCACGCTGTACAAGAACAAAGGTGACAGGGGTGACTGCAACAACTACCGTGGCATCTCTATCCTTAGCATTGTAGGAAAGCTGTTTGCCCGAGTTGTACTAAAGAGGCTCCAGGTACTTGCAGAGAGCGTCTATCCAGAATCGCAGTGTGGATTCCGAGCCAACAGGTCCACCACTGATATGGTATTCTCCCTTAGACAACTGCAGGAGAAATGCAGGGGACGATGACAGCCACTCTTTATAGCCTTCATAGATCTCACAAAGGCTTTCGACCTGGTCAGCAGAGACGGCCTCTTCAAGATTCTCCCCAAGATTGGATGTCCACCCAGGCTCCTCAGCATCATCAGATCTTTCCACAAGGACATGAAGGGTACTGTTGTCTTCGATGGCTCCACATCAGACCCTTTTGACATCCGAAGCGGAGTGAAGCAGGGCTGTGTTCTTGCACCAACCTTGTTTGGGATTTTCTTCGCTGTCCTGCTGAAGCAGGCCTTTGGAACTGCAACAGAAGGCATCTATCTCCGGACCAGATCAGACGGAAAGCTCTTCAACCTCTCCAGACTGAGAGCAAAATCCAAAGTCCAGCTGAAATGTCTGCGTGACTTCCTCTTTGCCGACGATGCAGCTGTCACTACCCACTCTGCCAAAGATCTCCAGCAGCTCATGGATCGTTTTAGCAAGGCCTGCCAAGATTTTGGACTGACAATCAGTCTGAAGAAAACACAGGTCATGGTTCAGGATGTGGACTCACCTCCCTGCATTACAATCTCTGAGCATGAACTGGAGGTTGTCCATGACTTTGTGTACCTTGGCTCAACGATCTCCGACACTCTTTCTCTCGATACCGAGCTAAACAAACGCATCGGTAAAGCAGCTACCACGTTTTCCAGACTCACAAAGAGAGTCTGGTCCAACAAGAAGCTGACGGAACATACCAAGATCCAGGTCTACAGAGCTTGCGTCCTGAGTACACTTCTGTACTGCAGCGAGTCATGGACTCTTCGCTCACAACAGGAGAGGAAACTGAGCGCTTTCCACATGCGCTGCCTCCGACGCATCCTCGGCATCACCTGGCAGGACAAAGTTCCAAACAACACAGTCCTGGAACGTGCTGGAATCCTTAGCATGTATTCACTGCTGAAACAGAGACGCCTGCGTTGGCTCGGTCATGTCGTGAGAATGGATGATGGCCGGATCCCAAAGGATCTCCTCTATGGAGAACTCGTGCAAGGAAAGCACCCTACAGGTAGACCACAGCTGCGATACAAGGACATCTGCAAGAGGGATCTGAAGGCCTTAGGGATGGACCTCAACAAGTGGGAAACCCTGGCCTCTGAGCGGCCCGCTTGGAGGCAGGCTGTGCAGCATGGCCTTTCCCAGTTTGAAGAGACACTTTGCCAACAGTCTGAGGCTAAGAAGCAAAGAAGGAAGGCCCATAGCCAGGGAGACAGACCAGGGACAGACTGCACTTGCTCCCGGTGTGGAAGGGATTGTCACTCCCGGATTGGCCTTTTCAGCCACACTAGACGCTGTGCCAGAACCACCTTCAGAGCGCGATACCATAGTCTTTCGAGACTGAAGGTTGCCAATACAAGTGCACAGGGGGAAGGTCACTTCGATTGGTGGGGCAAAGTACTAAAATCTCCCTACTAAAATGAAACAGCAATTACAGTTTCATCATGTTTTTGGCTCCCCTCTTGCTGTTTTTAAACACAATTAGCTCTCTCTCTCCCCCCCCCCATACACACATTGCACAATTCAACATGGTTGACCTGTATCTAGTTTGGCCCTTAGTGTAGAATAGCAATGTACATTTATACTTTTTACCTTCGCTTCTTGTTTAAAAGCATAGGCAAGGATTTTTTTTTTCCTCCCCTAACTGCCAGTTCAACCTTTGGCCTCTGAATTAGCAACATTTCAATTTCAGTATCCTTGCCAACAATAAAGAATTTGCATGCCAAATTAGGCCCATTTACACCTGAACAATCTCATTGTCTTTAAATTATGACATTAGTGATACCTGAGCAACTGCTGTTTTCAGCAGGTTTCCATTTGCTTGACTGAAGTCAGTAAGTGGTCTTTTGCTAAAATGTAATATGAGCGGGCATCCTTCTTACTTTATCTCCTCTACATCTCCTTGTTCCCTAGTGGCAGGGCACTTGCCTGGTAGTTGGAACTCTTCATTTGTTGGTTGCATTTTGTAAGAAAAGAATTGCTAATATCTGGTCTTGCCTGTGTTTATTGTTACTTTTGGGAAAATAAGTTAATGGAACATGGAGGCAGTGTGTCAGATTAAAAATCAAGCATTGACTGTAAAGGTGAATTTAATTAACCAACTGCCATTGTTGCATCTCTGTGTAGTTGATAACAATTAAACTGTGAAGCAATCAGGCATTAATTACAGGCTTGATTGATATATTTCCTCATTCAGGTTATTTCATCTTTATATATTTAAAAAAAATAGAAAATAAAATAAAATTAAGGTTTTTACATCAGCTTCCCTCCACCACCATAGCACAATATGGAAACAGTTTTGAATTCCATTGACTTTACAAGGCACTTTAGGGGTTTAGTGTAAGAGCTGTTGAAATGGAGTCTGACTTACAAAAAAATGACCATGCACTGAAAGCCCTTTTCATTTTGGCAAGCTACTGCATGAGCTAAACTCTTGGAGAAACTTTGAAAGAGCTTGCAGTCAGAAAACTCAAAGGAGAGTTCTGATGAACTATACGTAAGGTTCCAGGGCTACATCTTCTCATGCCTCTCATATATGTCCAATACTTACAAAAGAGGGGGGCCGTGTCATTGTTTAACATGTGGCCTTCCTCAAAATGGAGAAATTTTTTTAAAGTGTGTTTGTGTGTGTGGCCAATAATATGTCTTATAAAGAAAATGCAAAGATTTCTCCATAAGGAACATAGCTGTAATCTAAATGATGGATAGACAAGAATGGAGAAATGATGAAAGACTGTGGCTGTTCCCCCCCCCCCCATTTTCTTCAGGATACAGACACTACAAAAAGAAAACGCTTCTGAGAAAATGTATAGGAAGTATGTGACTGATAAAATGGCAAAGGAGAGATTTCAGCAATCCAAGGCAAGAGCTAAAGCGGTGAAGACGCCCAGAATGAAAATATCATGCACTTTGCCTGTGATTGGCAGTTCTGGCATTGCCAGGCCTATAGAAGACTACTATGGTTGAGACTTGCAAGTGTGGCAATCTAGAAAGAAAGCACAAGTCCAATTGCAACTTGCTAGTTCAGCATTTATTGTCTTACCCTTTTTTAACTGATTTTGTTTCTGTTAGCACTGATTTTGCAATGTAATACATAAAAAAGATTTTGATACACAGATATAACATACTCCGTGAAATATTTTGAAATTTAAATGTGCTTGGGGGAGGGGGGTAATAGCTCTAGCCTGGTGTGCTAATTGTTGGCAAATGTTGACTTTTCTGCAGTCCCCATTTCAGGCATACATACAATTATCTCTGTACTTAGCTTTAAAATTAAATTATTCAATGCCATATAAAAATAATTGGGGAAAAATTCACTGGTTGCTAATGTAGCCAAGTAGCATGAGTGCAATTAAAACTGTTGACTACACTTATTGCAGGCAGGACTGCTGGAGCTTTGCCTTCGTTATTCCTCAGTAACTGTATATACAACAATGCCATAAGCCATTAGCTCTCGATAGAACGTATTCTCTGTTGCTCTCTGGCTATGCCTAATGCAATAATTTGGTCCCAGCTGCTAACTTTCATTAACACACAGTGTACTTTGATTAGTTTCATTAGCTGCTTTCCTATGTGTAATTAATTATGCTTTGAGTTGATTCTGCTTTAATTCTTTATATATACTGTACTGTATATTTCTCCATGCATGGAGAGTACAGAGAGAAGAGACCCAGGCAGTTGCTAGGAGAGGTGTGAGGTCTTCCCTTACCCCTCCCTGCACTTCAATAGGTAACCTGTTCATTATAGTCTCCTATCATGTCATATATGTGTTTTTTTTTTAAATTATGTGGAATGCACCTTTTATAATTCAGATTATGACTGCAGAGGTAGGATGTGAGCTTGCCTTATAATGGAGATGAGAATTGCTCACATCTGAAGCTAGATGCGAACAATAGGTTTTTAGAGAGGTGAGGCATCTTCTGTACTCTCTTTTCTATTAATTTTGTTGTCCATCTGTCGCCTCTAGTCAGACAAATATAACAGTTTTTGTAGCTCTACGAAAACCCGCAAAACCTATTTACCAAAGATGACAAAGCAATGAATGCACACTCTACAAGCAACAATGTAGCTTTCATAACACCTTCAGTTCTCAGAACAAAACTACTTTCTGTCTCCACCCTGAGACAGGGAATGCTGTAATGTGCTTGCATCTGATACTGAATAACAGTGTTCATATAGGGCAGCATCCACAATTTTGTTTCTCCAGTGGGAATGTCCTTGCTGTGGAAGAAAGAAGTGTTCCTCTGATAGAAAGGTCTTTCCTGTATAGAAAGTGTCCTTGCTTAGAAGGAAAAAAAACAACTGTAGATGCAGTCCATTGTTTCCAAAACCTGGCAGATTTTTCAAGGACATCTGAATTATCTGGACTCAGACAGCACTTAAACACAAAACTGCAGTGCGTGTTTATCCAAAAGAAAGTCCTACTGTGGGGCTTATTTCCAGAAAACTCTTTTTTTTATATAGGATTGCTGCCTTATGGCACAATCCAATCCTTGGCCTAGGGCATCAGAAATATGTCATAAAGCACATTATGACACCTGGCGAGTAACCAGCACTAGCAGGAAGGCGTGTGCTGTTCCGATGGCGCTGAATCCAAAAGGAGCACCCAATAGCAGGTAAGCACCTGCCAGGCTGAGCTGGGGTTCGGGCAGGATGGGAAGGGGTTAACGGGGCAGGGGAGGGTGGAACTGGGGCAGATTGGGTCCTGGAGGTGGGAGGGATTGGCAACACTTGTGGATGACAAATCCTGTTCCCCCTTCCACCTTGAAAGCTTGGCATGGGGCTTCTTGGACTTGCACCAGCCACTTGGCAGGCACAGATCCAAGTAGCCCCATTGAGCAGGCTGGGGTAAGAGGACAAATGTTCTTATATCCCAAGAAGACCTCCAGCCTGCTACTTCCCAGCACAGGATATAGTTTGTGCTGAGCGGCCCTGGTGCACCTGCTGGTTAGGATTGGACTACCTGTCTTATGTAGTAGTAGTAGTAGTTGTTGCTGTTGTTAGTAATTTGATTTTTACCTTGCCTTTCTTCCTGAAGGGCACCCAAGATGGCGCCCAACAAATTAAAAATACATATATAATAAAATACATAAACTATAAAAGGCACATTGAAAACCAGCCAGCACAAACAGCAGCATTACAAACCATTACTCGTAAAAACATTAAATTAATAAAAATCAGCATGCATCAGTATGCAACCAGCATATGCTTTAAAACCCACAGGTTTCCAAAGACTTTTTGGAATAAAAATGTCTTCAGGCCTTGCCCAAACTCTAATAAGGAGGGAGCTGTTCTCAGCTCAAAAGGGAGGGAATTCCATAGAACAGGCACCATAAAACAAGTTGTGGCAAATGAACACATTTGACTGAAAGAAGTTGATGCACTCTACAGGAGGGAAATATTTAATAATAAAAACTCAACCATGCCATAGCTTCTGAACTCTTCTTCATAGCATGTTGAAATGAATCTTATAGAAAGCATTTAAAATAATATAAAAAAGAGCTTCCTATTGTGTATAGTTTATACATGTTTTATTATCTGAATCCATCATTAAACATTATTATTTTGTATGTGTTCTTTTAAGGACTTTCCTGGAAATCTCCAGGGTTTAAGGAGTTAAGTGCCAATTGTAAAGAAATACTTTGAGATTTCACCTCATTTCAGTGAGGTAGTGAACTATTTACATGCAGATTGAAGATCAAATCATTCCAGTGTCAATCCAGATAAAAAATTTTTAGGGTTAAGAACAAAAATTGAATATACTTTGCTAAGCACATCACTTGTTCTTCCTGTGACACATGGGAGCCAACAGTATTCCCAAAAGCATTCTACCATAATACAGGATATGTATTTAAATATAAAGGTACAGAAGGGGACCATTCTAATTAGATGAAAAATGGAGGTGGGGAGGGGGTGATTTGGGGGAGGGGACAGTTCAGGCCTGGGAGGGGGTGGGACTGTGGGGGAGGCCTCCGCCATTTCCTAATCCCTGTCCTGGGCCTAAAAGCCATGCATGGGGCTACTTGGACTTGTGCCAATGATTTAGCTGGCACAAGTCCAAGTAGCCCCATTGGGCAGGCTAAAGTTTGACACAGGGTGAGGAAACAAATGTTACCTTATCCCAAAAAGACCTCCAATTTGCCTAATTTCAGTGCTGGATATGGTGCAAGCTGTGCAGTTCCACTGTGCCAGCACTGAATAGGATTGGGCTTCCCACTAATTAAATGCTGTTCAACTTTTCAGTGTTGTTATTGTTGTGTAACCTTTATTGGCATATACATACATCAAAACAATATATGAATACAATTCAAAATTTTTATAAGATCAGAAGATGTCCATAATCCATAAATGCATGTCACACACAGGAAAAATCCAATAGTTAATAGTGCCCCCATTAGCTGATCTCATACAGGGCTAAGCTTCCAGTCTCATTTCCCGCATACTTATGACTGTGGCGACAAAACAAGAGATGTTGATAAGAGTTTCTCCCTTCTCTACTGAAAAAAGTGCTTGTAGCACATCTGCCTCTGCCCATCACCGTAAGTGCGCTAGGATGGGCATAAGATGTTTCTGACGCTGGGTCTTATGCAAGGGACAGAACAAAAGGATATGTTCAACTGACTCCACTGTTACCAAAAATGGGTGTTTTGTATAGGGTAATAATTACACTGCCCTTATTGGAAACTTCAGGACCATAGGCTGGATAACAAGGCGGCGTAATGCAGATAAATTCTCTTTTAGCTTAAGGACGAGACTGAAAGAAAGATAACTTTTAATAAAAGATTATATTTTTATTACAAAAACACACAGGTAAACATAATGCACATGAAAATTGATGAGTCTTGGTCCTAGTGCTTGCATCTAGTGTACCTAGCTTTATGGTGGTTGCATGTGAAAAGTATTTGGTGCATCTGAGGAAATTAGAAAGGGAACGGTTGTAGGGAAGGATTTTAGGGGTCCCTGGTCTGCCAAACCCAGTTGCTGACTAAAGATGGGGAGAGAAGGGGAGAAAAAAGGGGGGAAAGAAAGGAAAAGTTCCAGACACCAGATAGTTACCTGTCTTGTAGAGCAGTTGGATGGGGGGGGGGAGAGTCCTGTGGAGGACCCTCTGACACGGAGGGAGAGCCAGAGAGAGAGCATGTGGGCAGAAGCCCTCTCTTAAAAGGGGTTTTTTCCAGACCTGGAGCTGACCTGGATGTGACCTAGAGCTGACCTGGATGTGCTTGCTTACTACACACAGTGGGTTACTTGGAATATGTAAAACATTGAAAGGATTATCAGCAAGATTCAATAGGGTCAAATGACTGTCTTCCTAGCTGGGGAACTTACACCACACAGTAACCCAGGAAAGCAGTTCAAATCTGCATAGAGTACTTAAGCAGTGATTGAGTTAAAACAATACAATGAATAGGAGACACTTAAACAATGATTTACTATGCAAGACTTCCTCCTAGAGAGGTGGACGTTGTAACCATGAGCATGTGGCTTGACCTGATTGTGACCTGTGTGTTGAGGTTTAATGCGTTTGCATAAACAGTGATTGGATTAGGAGACACTTTTGCATAAACAGTGATTGGGTTAAAACAATACAATGCCATGAGCTTATAGCTTGACCAGAGTTTTTGGAAGTTTGGCCTGTGAGAAGTTTGGCCTGCAACCAGATATAAAATCACAACTAAGGAAAAAGGGGATTTTCACGTAACACCACATGGTTCAGATCACAAAGACAGAGCCTTGTGGAAAGAGGTATCCCTTTAAACCAGCCCCATAGAAGGGCTGAAGGAAGGGCATTACATCTTGCCAGCATGAAGGCTTTTCTTAACTGCGGATTATACAGCTGGGATAAATAAAATGGCATCCTGCCTAACTGGACGGGTACATTAAAGTACAATGGGGAGCAGGAGGTGTTGGCCAAACTCATTAGCTCTTGACATTCAATGTCCATGATTCTCTCCTTGACAACTCTATATGCTGCTGTTTCACACAACATACCCAGACACTCAATATCGAGACCAATTGATTTTAACTTGGTGTATAAAATGGTGATCCCACAAGGCAGGACCGAGTGTGATACCAATTGGAACATCAGACTGTCATTGACCATATTGAAAAGGATACCAAGCCAAAACTTTGCAAATCTTATCCATGCCATTGTGTTCAACCTGATAAGACCTGTCTCAAGGCATAAAATGGAGTAAGGGACACATCTCGGCATGCCTAAAATTTTCCTAAGGAAAATAGATTGAATACGCTCCGTAGCTAGATTTAATGCCTTGAACCAGACCGGGGCACCATATAAAACTTGAGTAACAGTCTTGGCTTTGAAAACCTCCAGGGCTGCCGGAACATATCTGTTGCCCTGGGTATGATAAAATCGTGCAATTGCTGACGATGAAAGCTTAGCCAAGTTAAGCACTGAGCTGCGATGGGAAGCCCATGAGTGCCTATAGTGAAATGTAATACCCAAGTATTTAAACTGGTGGACTTGCTCAGTCTTATTACCCTTACAGATCCAGCTGTAAGACTTCCAACTCTTTGCAAAGATCATAACTTTGGACTTGGTATAATTAATCTCTAGCTTGTTGGTTGCTAGATATTCAGCACATTTATTAAGCAACCTCAAAAGGCCAACTTTTCAGTGTACTTTCCTTCCAACCAAATCCAAAGATATCTTCTCCAACATTTTCTTTACCTGTAACAGCCAGTGCAAGTGGGCCCTCCTTCCCCATGAGCATCTGAAAGAATTATAATCACTTTGCATTCTTTCCCAACATTGCGCTCTGGGTGAAGGAAGGGGTCGCTGACTCAGAAGTCTTTCTAAGCGCCCGGAGAGAGACTGATGGATTGTCTGCCTAATGCCTCTGTCATCACAAAAGTCAGCAAGGCTGTTTTTAAATCGCCTAACAAAGGGACATTGTTTTTTAAATGGATTTTTAAAAATGTGATTTTTGCCATCTACTTGAGCTCTGGGAACAGAACCCTTTCGAATAAGACTCAACTTGTATATCATTTTGCTGTCAATTTCTTGCCAATCAGCACTGATTTCCACATAAATCAGATGAAGTAAACAAGCTAGCATATATACAACTGTGTATTTGGCCATTGCTTTGAACCTGGATCTTGCTGATAGATGTTAGAGGCTGCATTGCTCATGAGGTCGTCTGAAAATGCCTAGAGAAGCCTGTGTGATGCTCTTATGTTTGGAAATGTTGTAAGTTTTGTGCCTGGAGATGCCTCTGGATGCCTGGAGGTTTTCCTGAAAGTTGATGTTCTTATATTTTAGTCAAATAAGGGTGCGATTCAAAACTGCGCTGGAGCAGGCAAGCCAGGAGGCTTGTGCTGCATCCAACACAGGTTTGTTGGCAGCAGTGGCTCAGCCAGAGGCAAGGGAAAGCTCTTCCCCTTACCCCTGGGTAAGGGCTGCTGGCCCCAATGGGTCTCCTCGGACCTGCGCCACCTCCAGGAGAGTGGAGCAGCTTGAAGCCACTCTGTTCTCCGCAGGGACAGTGGTTGGGATCTGCTGGGTCCGAGCCCCGCCCCTGACTCCCCATGCGCCGGCCCCTGGGACCGCCCATTGCTGCCCTCCCCCACCCAGAAACCCCCCTCCTGCCTCCTCCCCGCCCCCCCACGCCTACCTTTGTTGCTTGTGTTGGCGCGGGTGCGCTGACACAAGCAGCAGTGAGGAAGCCGCTGCAGAGGCTTCTGCCGGCCTCTGCGTGTTAACGCATCTGGATGTGCTGACACGGCTTCCTCCCATGGAGACACAAACATGCTTTACAGCACGTTTGCAACTCTCCCGGGGGACTTATGCCAGTCTATATGCTGGTTAGGATTGTGCCCTAAAGCACTTTTATGACAGCCTTAGCCTAGATGTGCTTCTTCCTTGTAACCCAATGAATATCCAGCGCATGGCGACAGCCACAGGCTGGAACATTACCCATCTATCTCTTGGCTTTTGTTCTCTTCTGTCTCTCCAACCACTCTGCACCTTTAGCAGCCATTCGCAAGAGTATGTAGTACAAAAAGCTACCTTTTCCCCTTTCTGTACCAATAACTTTATAGGAATAACTTAGATAGGGGAAGTACTGTGGCAAGCAGTCCTAGTATATCCCTATACCATCTGTTGGGCACTGCCCTTCTTATCCTCAGTTGATTATCTGCCTCTGGAGAGTGGGAAACAGACCAAGAAGATTCTGAGAGGAGCTAGGCATTCTAAAGGCCTTTCGTCAAGAAACGACGAAAAGAGGAAACTTCAAAATACTTGAAACAACTTACTGAGGCACAGTGTAATTTGAGTCAGATGAACGTTCTTCAGGGTAAGTGAACCAGCTTCATCATGAGATAGCTAAGGCAATTCTGCATATTGTATGCTAAGTAAGTCATGATGATTGGTTAGCTTCTCCCATTGATGTCTGCAGCCCTTATGCAGGATGGCTAATTAGCAATCACATGTCTGTAGGATGCTGTTTGTTGCAGCTCCACCTCCACTATCAGAGTTTTAACAGCTTCTGGTAAGGACAAGTACTTCCCTTTCCTCTCAGTTGCCTTGTATATATCAACTGTTCCTGAAAAATTTCTCTTAAATCGACTTGGCTGGCCTTCAAAAATTACTGGATATCTCACATTAATAGCAACTCTCAAATTTTCTTTATGTGGAATTTCAGTGCCAACCCTTTTGGGAGACACAGAAACCTTTTGTTTGTCCTACAAAAACTTGTTCGGCTGTTCTTGAAAGTTCTCCGATGTTTTTCCTTGGGAGTAACTGGAAATCCTCTTCAAAGTTCTCTTTTTTTGAAATGCTGCTGCCAAACCTACCTTCTGGTAGAATGCCTTCTTGACTTCTGCTGATTAAGAACTTCAAGGATTCTAAAATGGATATGGTACATCGCACCCAAGTACTTCCTATGACTGTTTCTAGAAACTCTCCTGACAACTGCATTCAGATTTTGAACAGTTATCAACCCAATTTTTTTACAGATTCTGTTGAAAATGTGTTGCATAATTCATGTTCCCTAGTAACTGGCCACCACACCTTTTGATTCTCTGAAGTCATTATTACTGCATTTTGTTATAGAACTGTTATGTAATTTTTTCTTATTCCCTAATCTTTTGAGTTTTCTTCAGAGCTAAGCTGGATCGATGTAATCAAAAACTAGATTTCCTTGCATGTGGCATGCTTCATACTGTTGTGAGTTATTGTTCTCTGTTACAGAGAGCAATAATGAATTATTAGGTTTTGACATCTGTCTGTCAAGATTTTTGATTCCAATCTCCCAATTTATCTATAGTCTGCTTTGCAGCTTGTTATTAAACATGTTTTTTAAAATAATGCAAAGCCCGCTTTCATGAATAATTTTCCTTTCTTGTTATTTCAAATGAACCTAATTGACTGGGTAAGTAAAATGGACATGTGAACATAAAATGTGTACACAAGTAGAAAAGCATTTGAAATTGTGGACCAAGAAAGCTGCAGATATGCCGGGGTGACCAAACCACTGCTAGTGAGCTACATGCGGCTCTTTGATATAAAATGAAATATGTTGGTTAGAACATATGTTGGAAATATGGCTCTCAGAAATATGTTGGCTGAGCTACTTTTCACATTACAATTAATATAAAAGGTAAATAAGAAATTTTCAAACTTTATTATTATTTACCAGATAGAAACGGATAGTCCACTGGATTAAAACATATAAGATTAATATTCATGTTGAGTAAATATATTGAAGAATTTAAATGCTTCTTAAATATTGCGGCTCTCTAACATCTTTCTTGCGGCTCTCAAACATCTGAAGTTTAACGTACGTAGCTCTTACGTTCAGTGGTGTTGGTGGAGGGGGTCCAAAACACTAAGTTTTGCAGAGAGCCTCACTGCAAAGGCAAATGCCTCCGTTTTGCTCCCACAGCAAGGAATGGCTCTGAAGGGGCGGGGAAGGGGCCGCTTGCACACTTCGGTGAGGCTCTCTGCAAAACTTAGCACTTTGTACCCCTCCAGCTACACCACTGCTTACGTTAAGCAAGTTTGGCCACCCTTGAGATATGCAATCATATACTACATAAAGAGTTCCTACATTGTAGAAAGAATCAGATCTGGAGGGGTTGTTGTTTGGAAGCATGGATTGTCTTACCAAACTCTTCCAAGTGGTGAATAGCTTGTTAAACCTGACTTTCCTTCTGGAGAAAGAAAAAAGATCTGCCATCTACTTAGCAATACAAGTTCACAGCACAAACTATACTACTACTATAATGTCAAAACTCAAGGTTGGAGAGCTAAACCTTTTCATGTCTCTTGGAATCAGATTTTATTGTTATTACTCTCTAATGCAATATTATGATGGTCTGCCCTCAGAGGTTTATGAAACCTATGAGGCTTCTATGGTTCTGGAGAATGTTTCTATTGTTATGGCTCTGATCCTATTGAGGCCTTGCCAGCGCTGTCAATATGATCCTCTCTCTAGTTGCAGAGCCAGGCTGACCCCTTGCTCAGAGCTACAGGCAGTGAAGCAGTTGGGGAAACACTTGCAGTGATGGTGGAGGAAACTTGTGCTGAGCTGGACCGAACACAGGATAGAACTGTTCTTCAGGCCTCCCACTCTTGGAAATACACTTGGACCTGGACCTGGCCCTGCTCCTGGATGCCCAGGTGGCCACTGTGGACCAGACAGCTTTCGCTCAAATTCAGCTGGTGCACCCATTTCCTAGCTGCAGTAATCCCTGACTTACGGCCCAATCCTAAAAGTGGCTACCACTGCATCCTGTGCCCCCCTCCTGTGGCAGCTGCTGGAAGCCTCCTTGGGGAAGGGGACTTTTTTCTCCTTCACCCCAGGAAAGCTCCAAGCCCTGCAATGGGGCCTCCCAAGTCTGCATCAGTTATTTTTGCGTTCTGGCCCAACACAGAGTTCAGGATCCATCAGAGCAGAGCTGGATTTAGCTCAAGCTCTGTTGGCACAGCTCCATGCTATACCATGGCAGGGGATAGGATTAGACTGTGTGTCTGAAATCCTATGCACGCTTTCTTGGAAGTAGCCTCTATCTAACACAATGGGAATTATTTCTGAGTAGACATGTATGTATCTCCCAAAGTCTTGTTTTCATTTAAGCTTTTAGTTTGCAAATGGGGGACAGGTTTTTGGTAGGAAACAAACAAGGAATTTGTGTAAACCATTTGGCAAGGTGTACATTTAATTTTAACAAGAATGGATAAATTTAAATCTCACTCGGACCTCAGTCCTATTCAACTTTCCAGCACTGATGCAGTCCCAAGGTAAGGAACCATCATTTTCTTATGTTTGAGGAGGCCTCCATGACTGCCCCCCCCACTGCAGCCCCATTGGAATGGCTGCATCAGTGCTGGAAAGTTGGATAGGATTGGACCCTAGGTTCCTTTTTTAGCATTTGGTTATCCTATCAGAGAAAGCTTGTTTTCTAGCTATATTAATAGACAGAACCTTATTATATCTGATAAAATCGGATAAAAAGTTAAGAACCTATAGAAAGCATTGTTTAGATGTTTCTACTTTCCATCTAGCTCAATAATATATATATATATATATATATATATATATATATATATATATATATATATATATATATATATATATATATAAAAGACACACTCCTGTTAGCCTGAGCATGTTACTGCTAGGAAGAATTGTAACCCCTAAATAATATAGTGATTCAATTGCTGTGAATATTAGAGATCTTGTTAAAGGCCAGGAAGCGTGATCTGCCCCCTTCACGTATTGTATATCACAAATTTTTCCAATTCCTTTCTTTCCCACTCCATTATCTTCTCTAAAAAACATGTCAAGGAGGGACTTGGTGAATCTTTTATGCTGTTATTTTCTAAAGGGATTTCCATGTCATGGACACAGAAGAATAATGATAAAGCAGGCATTTTTCCTGCGTCTTCTCATTCCAAACCAATTCTCTAGATTGACTGAGAAAGTGGTCTTTGTTCTGGGCCCAATCCTACCCAGTTTTCCGGTGCGGATGCAATTGTGCCAGTGGGGCATGCACTGTGTCCTGCAGTGGAAGAACAGTCGCAGAGGCCTCCTCAGGGTAAGATAACATTTGTTCCCTCACCTCAGGGCAGCATCAGTGCTGGAAAGTTGAATAGGATTGGACCCTCTGTGTCAGTTAATAGTGCAGTCCTAACCTGTGCTGGTACAGCCAGGCCACATGGTCTGTGCAGTGTCCAATGCAGGTTAGGAAAGGCTGGAGGTCACCTTAGGGTTAGGGGATATTTTTTCCCCTTACTCCAAGTAAAGCTCCAGCCATCCCTAAGGGGCTACTCAGATATGCACCAGCTATTTAGCTGGCACACATCTGAGAAGCCTGTGTAGGTCTGCCTGGCCTGAGAGTGGGGGTTATGACATGGCATGTTCTGCTGCCGCCGTTCCCACCCCCCTCCCGGGCCTGATCCCCTGTTCTACCCTCCGCTTGCCCAGAAATGCTCCTTTCCTGCCTCCAAAATGCACTCCCCCCACCCTCCCCCCCCACCTGGGGCACCCACCCTGTGCCAGCTGGTGCAGGGACTGGATCTGGCGTTGGTAGGTTGGTCCAAATCTTTGAGCTGGTTGAGAGAGGTCTGTGCCAGCTCAAGCTGGAGCTAGGATTGGGCTGGAAGTAACTCATTTAAAACAAAACAAAACCAAAACTTCAAAATTTCTTACTGCACCTATTATACAAATATTTTGGAGGAGATCAGCAAAGCTGTAGGAAGGAGAAAATCTCCAAATGCTGTTTATAACCATAAACACATCTTTCATAAATGATTTGCTGCATTTTTTCCCCTGCTATTCTGGGTGCTGATATGCCAAACTCAGAGCACAATCCTAACTGTGCCCTGGGCTGGTGCAAGTTCCTTGCGCTAGCTTAGGAGGGTCACAAATGTGCCATCAAGCACATTTGTGCCTCCACTGAAGTCAGCTGGGCTGGCACAGGCTGTATCTAGCCTCCTCACCATCTTGGGGAGGCAGGGCTGCGTCAGCCAAGCTTGGCCGATGCAGTGCTCTGGGGAGGATGGGGTGGAGGTGGGGCATTCTGGGGCAGGGGGAGGCAGGCAGAGGGCATTCCAAGGGGCGGGTGGGCGGAGTGTGGGGCTGGGACCCCCCACTTCCCCAAGCAGTACAGAGTGGCTTGAAGCCACTCTGTTCTCTTCAGACTTGTGCCACCTCCTGAGGTGGCAGAAGTCTGAGGAGACCCATTGGGGCTGTGGTGGCTTTCCCACAGGTAAGGGGAAGAGTTTCCCCTTGCCTCCAGCTGAACAACTTCTGTCCCCGATCTTGAGCTGGATACGATGCAGGCCCGTGCCCTGGCATGCCTGTCCAAAGACTCTAATTCGAGTTGAAATGACTCAGGGATTTCAGGGGGCGAGCCAGCAAAGGGCGTCCATTAAGACTCGTGTACAAGTCGAGTTGTGGAGGATGGAGACTCAAGACTCGACTCAAGTCTCATTGCAGTGCCAAGTTCCCATTCCTGGGAAATACCACATTTGCTTCAAATGTTGCTTTGTTAATATCTAGTCATAACCTAGCGATACACAGGACTTGCCTGAGAAATTGAACTAATATTACAAAATTTTGTGGACTCCACTGCTTGTTCTGAAATTCACTTTAGATGATATTTTGGTGCCAGCTGTATTTCTAGAACCCAATATTACAAATGTTCTTCCTCGATAAATAAAAATGTAACATTCCAAGCGCAAAATATACTCAGCAAATGTGATATGGCTTTCATCTTTGGAGAAGACACTTTCAGTAGGACTTTCCAGTAGATGGCAGCATACATTCAGTCTTTCTTTCTTTGAATAAATTGCAAAGAAAATGACCCTTAATTGTGAAGGAAATGTTAATATATGTCCAGAAACACAGTCATTAAGATGCAGTTTGCTAAAGGTATCTATGTTTGATGTAGTCCCCAAATATTTGATTACTATTTGATTTTAGTGTTAATAAACAATTGGACAGATTGGTATAGTGAACCACACTTTAGAATAATAGGATTCTCTTCAGCTGGCAGTTTCTAGCAAAATGAATCTTTGTTTGCCTGACTAGGATTTTTTTTTTTCTCTTGGTAAGCCTGATACTGTGTAATAAGGATTGAACACAAAGAAAAGAAAATTTAGCTGATTTTATAGATGAGATTTACTTTAAAGATCACCCAGCAAGCTATGATGAATCATTGTAGTTACCTACAGGAAGTATTTAATTCAGATTCCATTAGAAGCATGTAATTTGCAAAGTTCTTTTGTTTTAAAGAAGAGAAGATTATTCAAAAAAATTAAAATCTGGGAACATTCCTGCTCCCAGAATATTCATTCTAACAGCTTCCGCTAGCATATGCACGCAATCTTTTACACAGATTTAGCTTCTGTATAAGAAATGGTGTTTTTCTGCTATGTGCACATAAAGCAATATGGGCACATGTTCATTGGACGCAGCAGCCTTCATGTGAGTAGTGCAATTCTGTTCACCAAAGTTGCATATCATACAGGAAATACATCCATCCTGTGTGAATTGAACATCCATGACCTAATGCTTCTTGAATGCCTGTGGATAATATGTGTTAGGGTCAAAACAGCTG
The DNA here is from genome assembly GCF_035046505.1 of Tiliqua scincoides. Taxonomy (NCBI): domain Eukaryota; kingdom Metazoa; phylum Chordata; class Lepidosauria; order Squamata; family Scincidae; genus Tiliqua; species Tiliqua scincoides. The sequence continues at coordinate 145,781,707 of NC_089824.1, forward strand.
CCGCTGTATACTTTGGGGCAGGAGAAGCAGCCAGAGGTTTCCTCGGGGTAAGGGAAAAGATGTTCACACAGATGTTCCCTTACCTGATGTAGCACCCCTGCAGCCCGGATGGGTGTGCTCAGAACTACACCAGCTCAATCTCTGGCACAGAACCGAGAAGACCCATGTTGGGTTCCAAGGCTCAGGAGGAGGAAGAGGATTCAACGGCAGCCTCTGCCACTATCCCCACCCCCTTCCTAGGACCTGTCTGCCACCTATTCCGCCCACCTCCTCCTCAGTTCCCCTCTCCTCGCCTTCTTCGTTACCGTCTACAGCTCCAACTGCTCCTACCACTGGCTTGGAAGCCCAACGCCAAGTGGCAAGGTTCCCTGCCAGAACCTGTCCTCTCCTGGCCACCGCAATGTGTCTTACAGCACATTTGCAACAGCTGCTGCCTGGGCAGCCTGCCTGGTGAATCTAGTTCTCCACACAATCACACTGGACCCTAACCTATGATATTGTTCATCTTCACACACCCACCCATCCACCCTGAGAGAGAGAGAGAGAGAGAGAGAGAGAGAGAGAGAGAGAGAGAGAGAGAGAGCAAGAGTTCAGGAAGCACACTGCAGAATTTGACTTCCTTTTTCCCTCCTTGCAGTAGAATCATAAATATTTTTTTTGGCATTATCCAGAAATTTAAATAGGAATAACTTTATATCTACTTTCCAAGTATGTAGTACCTCTTCAGTTCTTACAGTTCTTTAGCATGTGGACCCAAGTGTAACATAATTTATGTAACGGATAAACTTGGATCTCACTATTGAACATTTTCTCTGGGGTGTATTAGGAATAAACAGTCTTCCATTACCAAGTTTGAATAGTTTGTTCTATTTTCCTCCTGAATCTGTTTTTGTTCAGTTTTTTTTTTCATTGTACTTGCTGAGAAGGAACCTGATACCATTATTGTTGAAATAGTCGACTTTTTTGTGTGTGCACATTTGGCTATCCAAACAAAGAGGAGTTAAAATGTTCTGGTTTTAGTTTGTGCAAGGCAGAAATGCTGTTTATCATGCAGTCCTGCTTTCTTTCCTGCCCTTAGATTTACTCCTGTGAAAACAGTACCAATACTAGTGTCATGTCCTTGACATACAAATACAAAAGCACATCATATACTAGAACTGTGATTGGTCACAGCGGTCACTAATGAATTTCACAGAAGAGATGTGGGAAAACAAGAAACATCTCTTATTTTCATGCTTGCTAGGCTTTGGATTTGAGCAGTGTCAGGAGCTGGCCTTGTAGGGCATCTACCAAGTCCACCTCTGTGCCCACTTAGCCTTTGAGTGGAAGCGGCAAAGTGACTTTTTGGTGACCCACTCACATAGCAAAGGTCCAGTGGAGGTCAGGTTGCTCTCTGAAACCTTGATCGGGGGCTCCTGATATGAGACCTCTTTTCATAAACAAACAAACCCAAACCTAAGTTTTTATTGAAAATACACACACACACACACACACACACACACAGTTTTTGTAAGTAAATAAATGAACACCACAGAAAAATATAACAGCTCAGCTGCCCAATCCTACACACCTACATATTTCCACGTATGTTTGTGCAATGATAGCTCTGCCAGGCTAGAAGTCTGTCTGCCGATGGCTGCCCATGCAACAGCAGGATATAACCTGCTGGAGCAACTCTGCTGGTGGAGACACCACGAGGGGGAGGAGATGGGTGGGAGGGACATGGGTGGACTGAAGAGGAGAACATATCCCAAGGATCCCTCAGATGGCAGACATATCCCCGTCACTGGAAAAATGCTATGCAGATGACAGAGATGGTGCAAGATGAGTAACCCATAAAGAACAATGGAGAGCAATGACCCTTCAGTATTGTCCAATGTATCTTTGCTAGAAACGGTGTTGCCTAACCATCCTTCCCTTTCAAATGGTTAAGAGCAGGGAGTGTCTTCCTCCTTTTGAACAGTGCTTCCTGAACTTACCAGGTCGGCCATGACCCAGGTGCTCCATCAGCAGCATGTAACTTCCAGAAGTGACTGACGATGACATCATTGCCATCATTTTGGGTTCAGTGGCATCGCATAACCCTTCAAACGGGGTGCCCCTTTGCATGCCTCGAAGGAGGTCAGGGCTGATGGGAGAGCTTTTCCTAGTGTGTGGCTTTTGCACACTGATGCTCTGCCTGCCGCACCAAGCCTCCTGCCACTGCTTGAAGCAGTGCGGCCTCCCCGCTGTGTGGTGGGCACCACATTGTGCCCCTGCACATTTGTTGTGCCACTCTTGGGAGCTCAGGGACTCCAACTGTTGCTATTGCTTGCCAAACACTTGTCTGAATCTCTTACGTTTTTCAGAACTGGGAACATTCTCTCCCTCTTTTATTGTATCTGCCATGGGTGCTTCTGAGTAGTCATGCAATAGGTGAGCGTGTTGCTGGTTAGGTCAAATCCCTTGGCTGGGCAAATCCTTCTTGCCTAGATCTCAACCTGGGTTTTTTGCAGTGAACTACCAGCACCCCGCTCTGCCTATTAACCACCCTCCCAGGAACCTGTTCTAGTTCCTCCCCTGGCAAAAAGTTTCCTTGCAGCTGGCGTATGCCCCCAGAGGGATTCAATCCCCTGCCATGGAGAGACTTGTGTGTTTATTTTATATGGCTGCCCTCTTTCATAGAAGCTATTTTTCTACCCTAGCTCTGCTCAAAAAGATATTTCTTGGATACATGTATTTGTATAAGTGGGATAATAGGACTTGAACCCTGATATGGGGATACCTAGTTCTTTGCTTTTTCCCCTTTGCTGCTGAAGCCGCAGATGCTCTTGGGGTGGGAGTGCATCTCCTCATGATTGGCAGCGCTGCCTGTTGCAGTGTGAATCATTCCTAGTGGATGACAAAGGCATTCCCTCCAGTGGTAGCCAAGCATTGGGACCAAGCCTGCCTCCATCCTGCCCTTGATCGGTCCAACCTGGTAGTGCTTCTCTGGCTGCTGGTGATGGGGGTAGATGGATGCATTGATTGGCTCTTTGGACGTTGGCCAACATCAGGGCACTGTTCCATGGATGTCTGGCTGTGTTGGAATTTCCATGGACACTGTCGCCTTTACCAGAAAGGGCTTTGCTGGTGTGCTATTGCTTGGACGGAGTTACAATATGGCGGCTGTTGTGCCAGTGTCGATCCATCATCAGCCTGGCACCCATATAGAATTGACCTGCAAGTATGGTAGGATTCCTGATGATGTCTTCCTTTAGTCAGAGTCTTTTGATTTGTAACTTGGGTTGTAAAAAATAGCAGTAAGTCTATAAGAACAATTACCTAATGTCCAAGCTTGCAGCGAGGTGTAGCAGCCTTGTTTGTACTCCCCCTTTTCTTTGCAAATCCAGACAGCAGCAAAAGACTGAGGGAATGTTTCTCCATTCCTGGAGACCTTTATCCAAGTATATAGTATTTAATTGATGTTACATAGTTTTAAGACTGTTTATGTTTTACTTCTGTGCTACCCCATAGTTCTATGTTGCACCATTTTAGTGATGGAAGAGATGGAGAGCACGTTAAGTCTCCGGGCTAAACTGTCTTTCCGCTATTCACTGTCCTTTGGGGAACTGTGTCACACACGGTCAAACCAGGTTTGAATGTTATTTCCCACAAAGCTGTGCTTAAAACTTTGTTAGCTTATTGTGGACATGAACAAGGCTTTTGTTATCCCGAGCAGTTTCTTGTAATGCTATAAAAGCAGCCGTAAGCTTATCTGAAGTTCACAAACTGATTTAAGCAGAGGAATGAAGTCATAACTGCACCTCAGTAGCAAAAACCATACCTAGCTTTGCTGACTGACCACAGAGTGTGAGACTTCAGATAGAGAACGGCTGAATTGCCATGTTGTATCATTTTGATCAAATTATTTTTTACTTTTGACACTGTGTTTGAATTCTTCCCCTCCCTTACAACATGAGTGTAATATTTTTTCAGAGACAGAACAAAAGTACATTTAAAAAATGAAACTCTCCCCACAAAACATCTATTTTTTAATTTGCACAATTACACACTTAAAAAATGATAATTAATAAAAGGAAGCTTTCCCTCCATTTTTCACAGTAGTGAAAAACAAATGCATTTTGCCAACCAATTCTAGATATTTGGAAATATAGAATTCCTGCTGAAATTCAGAGTAAAACCAAAGGCACACCGAATGAAGAACTGAGAGCCCAATCTTATTCTTCCCATCACCACCACCACCATCTCAGCCACACCAGACTAAGAACATAAGACTGGTAAACACTGCCTTCCATGTAGGTGGGCAGGCCAGGAGGCTTCAGAAGGAAAAGGGATTTTAAATTTCCTTACCCCCACATAAGCCCCCTGACCCACAATGGACTTGCCTTGGACCTGCCTCAGCAAGTTTACCACCACAAGTCTGAAAGGAGAAAGAGGTGGGAGACTTTAGCCAGAGGAGATAAGATTCAGTGTGGATCATCCATCCGTGGTCTCCCCACCCCATTATACTCCCTGCCCACCCCGTTACTCTCCCTACCTGCCTCTGTTCTGCCCTCCCACCTCTGCTGATGTATTACCTGCTCTGATGAGCTGAGACCTCGGCAATGGCATGGATGGGAAGGCGCAGGCCTTCCTACCGGTGCTTCCGGCAGAACACTAACTCACGGGCTGTCAGAGCGCCTTTGGCGGCAGGCGCTGACTGCTTCATGGCAGTCAGTATGGTCGTAGGAGTTTTGCTACCATTGGGCTGTGAGGGAATCTGTGCATTCCTGATTATTTGTATATGTGCCGATGAGCCAGCACAGATTTAACACCATAGATGCAATGTTCGTTTGGCCTGTTATCTCAGAAACAATGCTTTTTAACAGAGTCAGTTTGCAATTTCAGCTGCTTCAAAAAAAGACCATTAATGATGACATCTGTGATAGGGTGGTCAACAGTTTAGCATTAGGTTACAGGGGGCCGTGGGGCAAAGTTCTCCAGTCAGCCCCCATGGCATCCTCTGTCCACCCCATAATGGGGTCGCTTACATTGGGATTAAGGGTTCATATGTCAGTCTGGCCAGATGGTTCCACTGATGAGTGTGGGTCCTTGGCCAGGACCTGGCCAACCTCTGGTCCCTCCCTCCAGGATATGATGATTTCATATTTAAAGTGCTCTGGTCTGTCTCAGTGCTCTTTTATTGGGAAAAAAAATAGCTCAACCAGACATAGGAATGTGTAGAAAAACAACTAGTGGGTTTGGAAGCTTGAAGTAGCATTTAATTCCCAAAGCATTTTGATTGTAAGCCATTTTTTTCTATGGCATATACTGTAAAATAAGTTTACTTTTTTCTTATTTATGTACCAAAACACAGTATGCATCTCTAAAAAGACAACAGTCAAAGCAAAAAACATATATCATGTGTTTTGATAATCAAATAATTTGAAAAATTATACTATATTTTTCTAGTACATGCCTTGAAAATTGCCTTGAGTTTCACTTTTATGAAATTTCAGTACCAGTCTTAGAGCCAGCCCAATTTTTTTTCCTGTTGTAAGATGAAGTTCATCTGCCTATTGAGGATTTTAATGAGTTGCCCTGCTTTAGGACACTCCAGGCTATGCATCCGCCAAAAAAACTGCTGATATCCCTCAACCTCAGTCCCTTGTTTGTAGTGTGAGAATAATAATGAAGGGATGTTGTGCGAGGTAACAGTCTGAACACCCTGAAGAACAGGTAACACATTGAAGGCTTGAAATGTACTCTTTGCATGTTAATACCACTGGCAATCCTGGCCCCCTCTGGAGGACCGTTGAATGCTATCCCTACTGTACGCGGCCTCCTCTGGCCTTCCAGAGACCTTTAGAGGCCTCCAGAGGGCCTTTAAACATCTCTTCTGGTTTTTGTCCAGAAGACCGTACACAGCCTCCCCAGCTTTCAGAATACCTCTGAATCAGAGGTGTAGTTAGGTCATTTGACACCCGGGGCCCATAAATTTTTGTCACCCCATAAGACTTATTTTAATTAATTATTAATTATATTGTTTAATTAATTAATTCACTTTTTATACCACCCTTCCTCTAAGCAGCTCAGGGTGGTGTACATGGTTCCTCCCCTTATTTTATCCTCACAACAACCCTGTGAGGTAGGTGAGACAGAGATAGTAATAGTCATGACATGGAATGAATAATAATAATGGCCAGAAAAATAAATGCAGTAAATATTTCCCCACAAGCAATGGATGAAATTCTGCATCAAATGATATATAACATGATGGTATTATTCCTAAAAGCCACGATTTCCAGAATTTTGGTCACTAGGGTGTCACCCCCCCCCCCCGGATGTCTCATTGGCCTGTTTTGAGTTAAGGCTGTGGTTCTAAAACTTTTCACACTGGGACCCACTTTTTAGAATGACAATCTGTCCAGGACCCACCAGAAGTGATGTCATGGCTGGAAGTGACATCATCAAGCAAAATAAAATAATTATAAATAATTAAATTAAAGAAAAACAGATAAATAAGGGGAAGCCAGCCCTGTTTCACCAAGTGAATTTTCTCTGTAGCCTGCCGGCAATAACACTCCCCCCCCTCCAGACACAGATAAAGCAGTGAGATTTTCAGCCCTCCCCAGTGCCCACCTTACCAGCTCAAGCCTCTGTTTTATTCTTTGGGGAGGGGGTTGCTGCCTGCAATAACACCCCCCCCCCACACACACACAAATAAATCAGTGAGATTTTTCAGCCCTCCCCAGTGCCCACCTTACCAGCTCAAGCCTCTGGTGTATTCTTTGGGGGGGGGGGGCGCTTCTCCAGAATTTGTTGAGCTCCACTTTCATCAGATGGGGACCATGCAGCTAGCCTTGCATTCCTCTTTGCCTGACTTGACCAGGAGCCAAGGCACATTTGCTTACTTGTGAGTAAACACGACCGTGTGGCTCGTACTTTTGCTTTCCATAGGGCTCCACACATTCATCTGCTTGGAGGAAGGGACTTCCTTCTTGGGTGTTTTTTGGGGGCTGCTTACATTGGATGGGAACCATTCTGGTGTCATCGGATTCCTCTCAGCCTTCCCTTTCCGAAGAACTATGGCACATTTGCCTATCCGCGAGTAAACGTGTGATATGGCTCAGTATCATTTTTCATAGGGTTCAATGCATTTTTTGGTTTCTGGTTTTTTGGCCATAACTTTTGATGGGAAGGAGATATTTCAATCTGGTTTTTTGCATTGCATTCTGCTGGAAAGTCTACATCCAACGGTATATAGCATGTTGGGGCTACCCCTAACCTTCATGATGCTAGCGATGTTGGGGCATATGTGGTGTTACACCCCCCAAGGGTGCTACCTGGAGTGGACTGCCCCCTGCCCCCTGCTAGCTACACCACTGCTGTGAATGGCAGCTAAGGAAGGTGGTGGTGGTGGGCTGTGGGCAGCGATGCCACCCCCAGAGGCATGGCACCCTGGGGCATTTGCCCCACTTGACCCCCTGCCCCCGTACACCAGTGGTATTGAGCAAAATGAATTTTTCCCAACATGTTTGTATTAGGCAATCACATTGCACTGTGTCTTTCTTATACTGTGTTACATTTCATACAATAACATTAACATCACATACTTATTCTGGAATTAATATGGTGATTGGAAAATGAGGACACTATCTAATCACTAGTGTCTATCCTCTGTGAACTTTCTGCCTCATTACTGAAAATCCATCTCACAAAAGGGAACTTGCCACTGGGAATGATTTTATATGAAGTGTTTAAAAATGGCATCCTCTTCCAGTCAAGATTGGTGTATCTGAAGGCCCAGTGTTATCCATCTTTCCAGCACTGATGCAGCTGCAATGCAACCCTGAGGTAAGGAAACATTTGTTCCCTCACCTTGAGGAGGGCTCTGTAACTGCTCACCCACTGCAGATACAGCACATGCCCTGTGGGCACAGCTGCTTTGGCACTGGAAAGTTGGAAAGGATTGGGCCCTAAGTTTAGGATCACTGAAAAGTTTGAACTTGTACTGTTGTTACCTTGTTATGCCTTTAAAGATGTTTTAAAGAAAACAAAACATTGTTTTCCCATTTGCAAAGTATATTAGCATAGATAAGCATGATAAAAGTCCCAGCACTTAAGAAGAAGTAGTTGGCTGGGTAATGAACCCAACTTGTTGGTATTATGATATAAATTATACAGAAATCAGGCAAATAAGAGAAAATTTCCTTTTCCCATACCAGATATCCTGCCTGGCTGAATGCTGTCAATATTTCTGGACCATGAAAATGGGAAGAAATACAGTTTTCAAAAATGAAAAGAAAAAGTTATAACTCATTTCACAACCTACTATTAATTCTGAGAAAGTGGAGAAAATCAATAATGAAATATTATCAATTATTTTGGGGACAACAAGTTCCATCTTGGGCTGTCTGCAGGCTATATTTCTTAAATGTTTTCTTACTTTGAAAGTCAAGAAGGTGAGCTTATTTTCAAAATCTGGTCCAGTAAAGTTTTGTTATTTTTAAAAAGAGCGAAGGGTAAAGTCACGTGATCAATGGCATTTCCTGTGAAAACACTGGGTGTTTGTATTTGCCCTTTTATGACATCTTTAAGTCAAAAGAAAATAGGCATCAGGCACCTTCACAGCAAGAATAAAGAAAATGAAAATCCAAGGAGACTTTTAAATACCATCCTCTACACATCATACAAAAGAGTTAAGAAGCATTGCAATTATGCTGGGGGGGGGGTGAGTATCTTTTAAAGAACTGAATGTAGAACTTCTAAAATGTGAAATATTACTTTCTATACAACTAGAATTATTCATTATCACATTTTTTTAAAAATTGGATATTGAAAAGGAGTCTTATTGACATAAGTGACAAAGCAAAATCCTTCTCCATTCTTATATTGATATGCTATTGTACTGCAAAATGTGTCACTTACCTGTGGCAATGACTTCATGGTTAGCCTTTTTTAAAATCTCTTTCTTACGATTTGAATGTGAACCATCCCAAAGGGCTCTGCTGAGCAAAGACTTCAAACTAGCCCAACACCCTGGTGGATTCCTGTGGCAAAGATGTGCAAATGGCTGCTTTGACTGTTTAAATATCAGACGCGGCATGCACAAGCTATGACAAAGCTGTGAAAAGTTGTGTGAGGTTTTGCACTTACAAGGATTGCCGTGCATGTCTGGGAATGATGCTGTGAAGTTAGGCATCCCTCTGGGCTTTAGGGTACAAGTGTTCCCTTTATTTTTGTGAAAGGACTCAGAAGTTAAGTCAGCATTTTATTATTGAAATTTTTTAAAAATGGTTTAGAATCCATTGCGAATTGCTGAGCACTGGAAATGTTCTTCGGCGTGCCTTCTCATAACTCATAAGTTTATGTAACTTGCCCATTCTTCGGCAAGTTATAGTTTGCTGTGATGTGGAGTATGTGGAGTACAGATTGATGTGCCAAGAATGTTCCCCCAGGGTCATTGCTGACCACATAGTCCCAATTTCATGTGTGCAGCTGTCAGGGTTGTGCAAGAAAAAAGAAATTATTCATTCCACTTATTTTTCCTTCTTTAACATTTCATACATCAACAGCACAGTGCTCTGTCTCTCTCTTTTCAATGTTCAATGGGGCTTAATCTCAGGAAAAAGTGCATAGGATTGCAGACTTTGTTATTCTCTCACTAAAATCACATTCACTGCTGTTTCGTTTGTTTTTGTTATTTCAGATCAAATCATGTTCCCATTACTTTAGTGGGGGATTAAGTGGCTCTTCTGCTGTTCAACCTCTGGAATTCATACTCCAGTAGCATCATGTTTTTTGACACTTCATGAATGGGCGTGGGGGTAGGGCCTGCTCTTTGGATGAGATCTAGCTTCCTCCTGACATTCAAATGCCTGACATTCAAGAGCTAGTTTAATTGTTTAGTGGCTAAGTAGGTGAGCTGGGAAATTCCTGATTCAAGTTACTCCTCAGCCATGAACTCATTCAGCGATCATAGCCATTTTCTCTCAGCTCCAGCCTCTGAAACATAGGAACAATAGTATTGTCCTCACTTACTGGGTTATTGCAATTTATTTATGTATTTATTTATATTTTTCACATTTTTATTCTGCCCTTTCTCCAAGGAGCTCAGGGTGGTGTACATGATTCCTTCTCTCCTTTTTGACCTCGTAACAACCTTGTGAGGTAGGTGAGGCTAAAAGAGAGTGACTGGTCCATGGTCACCCAGGAAGCTTCATGGCTGAACAAGGATTTGAACCTTGATCATTTAGGTCTAAGGGCCCAATACAGACCTTTGCATGCCGGTGTGCACTGTGACAAACATGCCATAAGGCACATTTGTGAGCCTTACCATGGACCCAGTGCTGGAGCTAAGCCAGTGTGAGCCCAAGCTGTACCAACTCCAGCACTGGGCCCGCCATCTGCCGCCCAGCAGTCAGTGCAAATGCTGGGTGGTGGAGAGGTAAGATGTGGTGAAGGGGAGGTGGGCAGGAGGCGTTCTGGGGTGGGTGGAGAATGGGGAAAGCGTGATGGGGAGGGAGTGGGGCAGAAGGGGGTGGGATTGTCGAGCCACGTGGCCTGAAATGGGACTCCTTGATTCTGCGCTGGCTAAAGAGCCACCACAGAATCAAGTAGCCTCATTTTGGGTAGCCTACATGTATGTCCCCTTCCCCTGAGGAGCTGGTGGAAGCTGCCCGCTATGCTTAAGATGCCATGGCAGCCATTTTGGCATGGCAGCCCCGCCTGCCAGGCAGCTCAGGATGGGGCTGCCCGTCTAACTCCAGAACCATTAAACCATACTGGTTCTTTACACCACCCTGGCTCGCTGAGTTATTATGGAGATTACATTACTGAGATAATGTATAAGAAGGATCTTAATCATCAGTAAAACATGATGTAACTCTTATTAGTAATGGCAATTCACATAGTTAGGTGTTTTTGTTGTCTACTTCAGTACTTTACACAACAGTTTTAATTCTGCACTTAGGGTGTGAAATAATCACAGCTTCCTCTTTGCATACATAAAGCACCATTGTGATGCATCACAGCGCCATTGCTGGCAGTTCAACCTAAGTGCCAAGTATTTAACACTCCACAACTTTGTCTTAAAAAAATAAATAAATTAGCGTTTGGCACAACAGCGGGGAATTCAACTTATGACACAGTCATGAAAGAAAAAGTTAATTCATTTTGATTTCTGCCAGTTAGTATTAAACTTATGAGGCATGAAATCATCCAATCCTCAAGAATAGGTTTTCCACGGAGTTCCCAACAGAAAACATTTAAGCTTCAAACATATGTGCCTGGTTCTTCTCACAAACCACAGGGACATTTATTTGTTCACATTTTGATGTGTCTGCCCTTGAAAGTGCTCACTAACTAAATAAGTTTTAAAGACAGAAAGCAGAATCCAAAGAATGGGACATGCAAGCACAAGGGAGAACTGTAGTGCTGGGCTGTTCTGTTGCTGCAGCAGCAGCAAACCCCACCGTCAGAGAGTCAGGTCAGTTGAGCACATCCTTGTCTCTTCTTCATATCCTGTCCATGTCAGAACCAGTTTCCCCAGTCCCAGAGGGTCATGCCAGAATCAGGGGACATTTCTCTGTTGTGGTAGGGTGTAGGAGTTTCTAGCGGAGCAAAAAAACAAACGGCAGCAGAAACTTGAGGCTAATGTCCAAGGCAATCCCTCAGGAAGCAAAGAAGTACTCGACACGAAAGTTAGGTTCCATCACCAAGGTATATTATATACAAGGATATTTACCATAACATGGTCAAACATACAGGAACACACACATACAGCATCCTGATTCCTACGCCCCCTAACACCCAATTGAGTGTTTGTCAGCAGCCTTGTTTTATGCGCAAGGCACGCCCACAATCATGTGCACAGAGTTAGGAATCAGTAACAGCTGCTACTTGCTACAGACAGACAATTCAAACATAGTGCTTGTCACATTTCCTCCTGTGCACAGGACCTGAGTGATTTCCTGGGGTCAGACCTCAACATTCTCCTCATTTAAAGCATGGATTTCCTGCAAAATATTTCTTGAAAATAAAGCTTAGGGAAGATATAGATATTAGTTTACTTTATGAACATTCATGACATTTCTCTTTCTCCATCTCATTGACTCCCTCCTCTGCTTTTATATTTTGCTTTGATTTCAGTGAGAAAAATAGATAGAGTTCACTAGATATGAATCCACTTGAGATTAAAAAAAGTTTTTGTTTTTGCTTTGGAGCAGCAAAAGAGCCAGGGTTTTGAGTATCATCTTTCATGAAATGTAAAAGATTAACAGTCCAGTCCTACCAAACTACCCGCTTGCCGATACAGCCATGCCAATGGGGGTGAGTGCTGCATCCCACAGGGGAGTTTTGAGCTGCAAAGGCCTCCATGAATTAAGGGAACATTTATTTCCTTGCCCCAGGGTAAACCCTCATAACCCTGCTGGGTCTACTAGGACCTGTGTCAACCTGTGGCATCACTAGGATTCACATCACCTGGTGCGGGAGGCCATGTGTCACCCCATGCAGTGGGCAGGGCAACGCCCCAGGTTGTGATGTACCATCAGCCCGCCCCATTGGTTTCTTGGCTGTACCTTTTGTTAGAACACAGATATTTCAATGTGGTTTGTTTCATTGCATTCTGCATGAAATTACGCATTGATTGATATATAACATGATGGTCTTATTCCTCCAAATTCTGATTTTAGTGATTTTGAAAACTTGTAGAGTCACACACACACCCATGTCAACTTACTAACACCTTATTGCAGCAGTTCTCAAAGTTTTAGCACCGGGGCCCACTTTTTAGAATGACAATCTGTCCAGGACCCATTGGGAGTGATGTCATGGCCGGAAGTGACATCATCAAGCAAATTAAAATAAATAATTATAAATAATTAAATTAAATTAAAAGAAATAATTAAATAAGGGGGAGCCAGTCCTGTTCCAACAAGTGAATCTACTCTGAAGTAAGTCCCATAGTGGTCAATGGGGCTTACTCTCAGGAAAGTGTGGGTAGAATTGTAGCCTGTGAGCCCAATCCTAAGCATGTCTACTCTGAAGTAAGTCCCATAGTGGTCAATGGAGTTTACTCTGTAGTCTGCGTGCAATAACAACCCCCCAAAAAGAATCAGTGAGATTTCTAGCCCTCCCCAGTGCCCAGTTTAAAGTTCTTCTATTTCAGGCATATCCAGATAAAGACCCACCTGGCTTTGCAAGTGCAAAATAGAAAACTTTCCCCTTACCAGTTCAAGCCTCTTTTTTGTCCTTTTTAGTGTGTGTGTGTGTGTGTGGGGGGGGGAGGCTGCCTTCTGGAGCATCTGTTGCACTTCAGTTCCATCAGAGCAGGACCATTCTGGTGTCCTCACATTCCCCTTTGCCTGGCCTGACCACCAGCCAAGACAAGTCTGCCTACTCGCGAGTAAACGCAACCATAAGGTTGCTTTGCTTTCCATAGGGCTCCATAGACTGAGAGGGAAGGACCTCCTCCGGTGTTTTTGGGGGCTGCATTAATTGGATCAGGACCATTCAGGTGTTGTTGGATTCCTCTCAGTCTGCCCTTTCCGACAGACTATGGCAAGTACGCCTACTCGCGAGTAAACGCGCGATACGGCTCACTTTCACTTTCTATAGGGATCCATGCATTTTTTCTTTCTGGTTTTTTGGCCATAACTTTTAAAAGAAAGGAGCTATTTAAATTCTGTTTTTTGCATTGCACTCCGCTGGACAGTCCGCATCCAACGGTATATGGCATGATGGGGTAGCTCCTAATGCCGCAATTTAAGCACGTCACCCCCCAGGGTGTGTCACCCCCCGGCACGTCACCCGGTGCAGCCCGCACCCTCTAGTGATGCCACTGGTGTCAACTGCTTTGCTGGCACAAGCCTGAATGGACCTAGGAAGATGGATCAAAGTCTGGAATGGGCTAGGATATTAGCAGTGCTGCTGCCACTGATACTGCTCCCTTCCTGGCCAGGATCTGCCCTTCCCTGCCATGATCTCCCCGCCATTCCTCTCCTTCCTCACCCCTCCCAGGAAATGTGGGAGGAGGGGAGTGCTAAGCTAGAATATTGGAGAGTGGGAGGAGCAGAGGTTGGCACAATATTGGGTAAAGAGAACATCCTTTTGGCATGCTGCCTCAGGTACCAGACTTGGGCAGGCTCCATGAAACCCTTTAGTGATTAACAGCCCAATCCTAACTTGCGCTGGAACAGGCACACCAAGTGGCCTGTGCTTTATCCAGCTCTGATCGGAAACCAGAGGTGGGCTCTGATTGCCAACTGGACCTCTGTGTGGCTTCAGGGAGGCTCACGAGAGGGGGCTACGAGTCTCCCTGACACTGCTGGAAGCCAGCATGACCCCCAGGTTAATGTAAAAGCCCCTGGATCCTGCAGTGCCATGTTTGCAGCACCATTGCGGTCTCCCTTGCTCCGCCCCCTCAAATACCACAGTCCCAAAGTCCAAGTAGGACTTTGGAAACCGCTGAGTAATTCACTTTAATGGACAAATGTAATCTTGCTTCACTAGGAGGCAGCAATCTCTCCTTTCACCAGGAGCCCCAGCAAGGGGGAACGAATAGAGAAGGTGAAAAGCGATGCCATTTAGCCTTCTTTCACCTGCTCAGGGGGAAGGGAGGAGTGAAGCCTGCAGAGAGAATGATGGATGGATTGTCAGCCGGCTGCTCTCTCTGGCATTATTAAATGACTGTTTAATTTAAAGGGCCCTTCTCATCAGCTTTGAGATAGAAAAATCTGTGGATGCTTAGGTTAGACCTTGTATGACTATCTCTCTGCAACAGTAAAAAGCAGTTTTTTAAACTGTGTTTTTAAAGGGGTGCATTTTTCCCCTTCTCCAGCGATCAGCACATTCCTTCTCATTTGCAGGGGCCATTTGTGTTGAGTCAAATCCGTGTATAAAAAATCCGTCTATAACAAGGCCGGACCTGTAGTCTTAATAGGGTATGGCTGTGTGGACATGACTATGGGTGGGGGTCATGATGAGCTCTTACACTTTAATGTATATCACTATATCACTGTTGGTCTATGCCTCCAGCAGTATAAAGTGATAGAATACTGACCTGGAAGATTGGGCAACATCACTTCTAGCTAGAGTTGTACTGGGAGGGAAATTACACATTTTTGTCATTTCAACATTAAATATTCCCACAATATTGGTATGAAATAAAAGCAAACAAAGGAACCAAATTGGCCTGATGGGGTTCAATTTTTCGTTTGTTTTCAAATGAATGCACTTCCCCAGTCAAATGAAAATGGTATCGGGCACATTCCAACCAAAGTTAAGTGCTTTTAAATTGCATTTAATTTAAGTGGAAGGATTCTTCACTGAATTCTGTGACTTTACTTGGATTGTCCCTGGAGTAACAAAGCAGAGTTCCTAGAAACTGTAGCAATTCCACTGGGTTAATAAATTCCTGAATAAAGCATAGGAATTGACAAATGCAAGAAGTTTTACTTGTTTTTGCTTTATGGTTGTGATTTTTTTCGGTGAATATTTTTATTTTTGTCTGAAATGATGACTTTATCTAGCTTGTGTATAAAATAGTGATTAGATTCCCTTTCTTCCCTGAAACAGAACACCTACACATATAGGGTAACAATGCAATCGGATGATCATTATCACCATAATAATGCCTCAAACAAGCTTCAAGGTGACATTATAGTCACTCTGAAATTAGTATGACACTGAAGTGTTATGAAGTGACATTCATTTCATCGGGGCACAATGGTGACATTAGCATCTAATTATCTTGTTAGGAATTCAGCATCAATCACTACTATATAACATGGCACAATTCTCAGCCTCTACCAGGTTGTGGGAGTGGGAGGAGGGTCATAAGAACAAAAATAGAATAAAATAAATTTACAAGCCCGTTACAAATATTTGCCATTTGAGGATATATAAGGTGTACCTTTTGGACTGCAAATCTGTCAGGCATACAGTGGCTTTTGCCCAGTCATTTCAAGTAAAGGACTCACTGACCGAACACATGTAAGTGGCTGCATAGGATTGTAAGCTTTACCTTACATAAGCTATATATGCTCTCTCAAGCAGTTCTTGGGAAAGACAATGGGCTAGACCAGGGGTGCCCAAACCCTGGCCCTGGGGTCACTTGTGGCTCTCGAGGACTCCCAATCCAGCCCTCAGGGAGCCCCCAGTCTCTAACGAGCCTCTGGTCCTCCGGAGACTTGCTGGAGCCCGCACTGGCCTGATGCAACTGCTCTCAGCCTGAGGGTGACTGTTTGACCTCTCGCATGAGCTGTGGGACAAGGGCTCCCTCCACTGCTTGCTGTTTCTCATCTGTGATGCAGCAGCAGCAAAGGAAACACTGTCCTTGCTTTGTGCAAGGTCTTTTATCTTTGTGCAAGACCTTTGTGCAAGGTCTTTGTGCAAGGCCTTGAGCTATTGCAAGGCCTGCATTCATATAAGTTCCATCTCTAATATATTCATTTAAGTCAATTTATTCAAATTTGAAAAGTACATTAACTTTTCCCCCGGCCCCCGACAGTGTCAGAGAGATGATGTGGCCCTCCTGCCAAAAAGTTTGGACACCCCTTGCCTAGACATTAACTTATGTTCCTAAGTTTTGTCCCCTACTGAAACTGATACTTCTCAGTGTGAACTGTCCCGCTTGCTGTTAAAGTTCTGTTAGTCTCCTCCTTGTAGCATGCAGGCTCATTGCCTATACGTTGCATTCTTCAATTAAGCAAGAATGTTCCTTTCTTAACAAGAAGTACTCATACTTCAATTCCTGCTATAGGGAAAAAAAAGGTAATGGGTGCCAGGGGGGCTCCTTTTCTCCATGGTTTCTGTATCCAGAGGAGGGTCGGAATGGAACCACCGCAGATATGGGAAAACACCTGTACTTAAATCCCACTGAAATCCATGGGACTTAAAACTGGTAACCTTCGGCTGGATTGTACGCATTGATGCTCACTGATGCTTTTTTCCTAGGCTGGCTATTTTTTTTCCATTAAAAAGTTCTACCACATATTTTTTAAAAGTCTGTTTTCAGTGCAACTATTTAAAGTAGCAAATATTTTGTTCTGCCTGACTTTCTCTGTTGGCACTTCCCATTGTGTGGAGAGGCCAGAACACAAGGCAGTATATCATCTTCCTCTCTCGTTTTTCATTTGTGGTGCCAAACAGCAGCTTCGCAGTCACTGTTTGTTGGCACTATGGTCAGATGTATTGGTTTAAAGAGCAGACATACCTTTCAGATCACCTCTGTGCAAGGTGGGAAAGGGAAAAACAGGGAAAGGACAAAAACATGATGATTGTCAATTGGTCCTCAGTTCTTTTTTTGGGTTTTAAATGGGGGGGGGGAGAAAAACTGAGGAGTGGGGGGCATCCCCCAAACATTGTTTTTTGCTTTATAAATATGAAAAGTGTACAAACACAAAACGTACATGATACAGTGGGCCCATGGTATCTGCGGACTCTGCACCCACAGATTTAACCAATCTAACATCACAAATATTTAAAACCAAATTCCACTTACTTCTTCGTTCCTCCTCCCCAGCTGCCCTTTTAAGCTCACTGTGAGTGACTGCAGGCTCTGACTCAGTCCTTCTGACTTCCTTCCCTCTCTGCTTCTCTCAGTGCCTCACCCAGCAGCTCCTTCCAACCTGAAGATGCCCCTTCCACATGGAAGCAGCCAACCAGCTGGTCACTCAGGCAGGATGCCTCTGGATCTTAAAGCCTGCCATTGTGAAATACAGGGGACCCTCGTTATCTGTAGATGATTAAATCTGGATGATTAGGGTCCCCAAACCTTACATGGCTTCCCTGGGTTTTAGAATGCTTTGTAAGGTCATAGAAACATCACTTCTGGTTTTCCTGAGAAACTGGAAGTCACTTTGGTTTTTTTTTTTGCCCAAAACAGGCATTCTGAGGGTTGGAGAGGCAGCACATGGCCTCCCTGGCCCTCAGAACACCCTCCAGAAGTAACAGGGGCACAGTTCTGATCATGTTTGGAGGGTCCATCCCTGCAGGTTTGGAACCCATGGAGGATGAAATCCATGGGCACCCACAGATAATGCAGGCCCACCTGTACTATGCAATTTTATAGGAACCTTCTTTTGCATCTGTGGGGAGTCCCGGAACCAACCCTCCTCCCTGCAGATATTGAGGGCCCTCTGTATACGAAATCAATCACAAGCAATTTGCGACAGAGAAAACAAGGCGCATGGAGACAAAGAGAATTTGCTCATAGTAAGCACTTATTCATGAAGCTCTGTCCTTACTTCAGATTACCTTCGTTTGCACTCAAGTTGTTCAGTTTTTCAAATAAAAAATGGCACAGAATTAGCAACCAGTCCTGGGGAAATTCTTCACACTCCCTGCAAGCCCCCTTTCCATACCAAAAATGTTTACTGGAGAACTTTTACCATAGCCCTACAAGTTGGGTGTCACCCTTAAGTGTACAGAAACCAGAGTTTTGACTGATGAAAGAGGTTATTGTTGATGATTAAGATTGCAACTGAATCATAAGGGGGGGGAAAGTGTTGTTCACTCTTGCTATGTTCAGGAGCGTCACTAATTTTTTATTAAAGTCAGCTCATTGCAGTGCTTGATGCTGACTCATTATTGCCTCAGGTAAAGACAAGCAGAAACAATTACTGCTTTTTGTTTTATTCACCAATGAACTCTCCATGATCACAGTTTTTGAGTTAGCATCACCCACAGCTTGCCACAGTGAGACATCAATACTGTTACCAGAAGTGGTCCAAACGTGAGCAAAGCATGCTGAATGTGTTATTGGGTATCATAAACTTTAAAAAATGTGGAATAAATAAAACATGTGCTATGCATAATTCAGTTGCCTCCACTATCCTAGTATCATACTCTTCTATCTTGGTTTTTTTTCCCTAAAAGGATCAATTGCATTGAATTTTAAAAAAAAAATTCCTCCTGGGAAGAACCAGTGTGGCTGTTAATTTTCAAGATATAACTTACTTAGGGGTGTGCACTCCTCGGAGCACAGCTGGATGAGGAAGTGCAGGAAATGGTCTACCATCAGATGTTGCCAGTAACACACAGGAAACCGCTTTTGAGTGACCCCAGTGGGGCTCAAACCACGCATTTTGACAAACATGCAACTGGTGCGTGCAGGCATTTTTTAAACTGTTAAATAGCAGTTGCAGGGTCCCAAACCCAGATAAAATAATGGTATGGGGAGAGGGAGACTTTAACTTTTTACCGTCACCATGGTCCTGATCTGGGTTGTCCCTCCCCTCCCAACTCTATGTGTCTGTGATCTCCGTGCCACGTTTCCAAACAAATCTCATCTTTGCATCTTCCAATTAATTTCTTACTCAAATCATGTCATACAGCAAGTCTGTCAACCGGCCAGTTACTATGATCCGACACTATTCAAGACTATGCTTCAGTTAGTATAAATGTGACTGATCATTAAGTTGAATGTAAGATGAAGTTGTTAATTGCATACTTTATTAATGAATAGTATCAGCTATCAGAGATGTTAGCACTCTGTTTATTTATTTAGAAGAATGTTATCAATATACTGCTTAGATATTCACAAAGGCAGCCTTATCATTATTCACAGTGAGACTGAGAAACAAACATCAAATTTAATTGTGTTACCAGGCTTCAGAGCTATAATCTTTATACAACAGCTAATGCATTCATTACTTATCAATTCACTTATAATTATGCCACACACTCAGAAAAAGTTAAGCAGTTAAGAAGCAAGAGCAGATCCTTCTTGACTGTTTCCATGTAGATTAAAAGAACAACTGTACAATGTGGAGGAAAGAATGAATGTGATTGGGGAGCAAAGTATGAATGTGTAACTTAAATAATTAAGCATTGCCAAAATGATTACATTAAATGCTGGATGTACCTCTATATAGTGGCATTGCTAGGGGGTGCAGGGGGTGTGGGCTGCAGCGGGTGATTTACACAGGTGGGTGACACCACTACTGGCCAAAAATTTTTTAAATCTTGGTATTTTCGAATAATACCATCATGTCACATATCAATCGATGTGCAATTTCATGCAGAATGCAATGAAACAAACTGTGCTTGAATATCTCTATTCTATCAAATGTTATAGCCGAAAAACCAGCAGGGGCGGGCGATGGCGCATCACTGTGCCCAGCACCCAGGGCACTGCCCCGCCAACTGCATGGGAGGAGGTCCATCATAGGGATGATGCTCTGGCCTTCCACACCGGGTGACACAAATCATAGTGATGCCACTGCTTCCATATATGGGAGTACTTGTTCTTTTGCCTTTCAGGAAGCAGCTTCCGTCAACTTTTCAATTCCACCTTATTGGGCAAGCTTTCAATTTTTTCAATGTCATGCTTAGAACATTTTAAAAACACTAGTCCCATCTTGCACTGCGAAATGCTTAATTACTGGCCCAATCCTATCCTGGGCCAGCCAAGAGTGTGCAGTAGTGCTGGCACAGTCTCTGCTGCATTTTGTGGGCCTGCTGGGGACCATGTAGAGATGGAGAGGTAAGTAAAAAAAAAGTTTTCTTTACTTACTCTTTATCTGCTCTATCGCTGCCTTGTCCCCAATGGACCTACTTGGATCTGCACCAGCTCTTTAGCTGGCGTAAATCTGAGTGGGTCCAAGGGATGTGTCAAACTTGGACTGGGGACTGGGATAGGATATCAGTGCTGCCACTGTCACTGATATTAACCCCCCAGCCTGCCCTGAACACCCCCCCAGGCAATCCCAATTTCTTCCCCAAGTCTGCCCTGGAATGCCCCCTTGACTGACTTACCTGCTCTGGCAGGGGCTCCAGAGGTCATTTGTGCATGTCCGCAGCTGCCAATTAACTGTGCTAGCAGCCCCAGCCCAGGCCCTGTCATAGCAGCTGCCAGAACAGCAACCCAGGCCTTGCACTGACAGACCATGAGTTCAGACACCATAAAGGACCAGATAGGATTAGGCCATTAGCTTACCCACTTGGATGGATGGATGGATGCTTGAAATTTGACCTTGGTAACCATGTTACAGACTTTAGGTTTCCAGGAATTCCTTTTTTGCTAGTTTTAGGAGTTACAAGCCAGAATACTCATTTGGAGAGGTAGAGCTAGTCATGAAATGGGGAGCTGGGAAAGTTGAGGCAATCACAGAATTGTGGTTTGTAAAATAATATACAGTCACTTTGGAGTGACCTTCTGCCCATCTTGGATTTCAAGAATTTTGACTAAATTGCCATATGAGGTCTAGCTTTCTAAAGGTGTGTTGGACTATCTGGGTGTCCCAATAATACCATTTTAGTGGTTGTAGGCCTTAGCTCAGAACCAAATAATATAGATGTGAGCTATTAAAGCATTCCAAGAAAAACATGTGAAAAGTAAGTCCACATTCCGTGAAGCTCTTGATGAGAGCTCTTGAGCTGCTGCTTGAGCTGCCTGGCTGCCTCACTTGGCTAAGGTGGATGGGAACAGCAGAGAGAATGCTGGGAACAAAGAACAATCAGGATTTTTGTCAAGTGGCAGTGGAGCTGAACCAGGAGGGCCAAGCAGGTGAGATGCCCATGCTGAGGTAGAAAGACTGAAATTTGCAAATGGTGGATCGGTTTGAACCTCCTCTGAATGTTCTCTGTACACCAATAGTTCTAAAACAGTCTATGTGAACATTGTATTCTAAACCAGCATTTCTCAAAGTTTGTCCCCCTCCATACCATGCATGGTTCACCTATTGAAATTATCTGGTGATGACGTCATTGCCAGTTACTGCCAGCTTGGGTGGCCAGATGCAATTCAACAAACACCAATAAAAGGCTCAGGGTGGACAGGAGGACTTTTCTGAGTGTGTGTGAAAAGCATATGCTAGAGCTCTGCCCACTCAGCCAAGCCACATTGCTGGTCTCGCTGCCAGGCAGCAGGGGTCTGGGGGTCCCGTGGGTATCACCAGATACCACCTCAAGTGCCACCAGTGGTACAAGTACCACTGGTTGAGAAACATTGTTCTCAATGCTGCCAAAACGGCTGCCGCCGCATCCATCACACCCACAGCAGCTGCAGGTTGCTCCTCGGGAGAAGGGGACTTTCATCCCCTTCTCCTGGGTAAGGGAAGTAGCCCCACAATGGGGTTACTCAATTCACCACTGACCAAAAGGTTGGCGGTGAGGGAAGAGCGTTTGTGTAGGGCGCCAAGTCCCGCATGAACACTCTGGATCTGGTGGAGCTCCACTGGACCCGCCTCCCTCACTCCTCATTCCCTCCCCCTGACATGCTTCCCCCCGCCCTCTCCCTGCCTCACCATCATGCCTCCTCCGCGCCCTCTCTCAGCGACCGCCGAGCGGTGGAGGCTGGGCACCCACCGAGAGCTAGCTCAGTGCCGGCCAGCACTGGGCTAGCATGGGCGACGGCCCGGCGTTAGGCCTCACAAATGTGCCGCAAGCAGTGCGCACCGGCGGTAAGCCAGCGCGTCAAGCCCAGGATTGGGCTCAAAGTCCTTTCTATACCATGGCTATTCTCAAGCATAACTTGAAGCTCACTCATTTACGGAAATAGTTATTAGTAACATGTACTCTTCTGACTCCCAGAAATGACATTTTTATTTTATATTGACAATGGAACAGGCCATGTTTAGAGCTGTATCAGCATATAAATTTGGAATGGATCAGAATGCTGGATCAGAGACAACACACTGCAGAGTCATTATTCTCTATCCCACACCAAGATATTTCCTAAAAATACTCCCATCATCTATTTGCCTGGTTCTGCTAAACACCAGAAGCTGTGAATTGGCTGAATTTTGGCATTGAATAGCATTCTAATCTATTACTTCCATATTTAATTAATTGGGAAGCAATGGGTGGTTGGTTTGAGTTTTTTTGTCTTGTACCGATACGTCGGGGATGTTTCCGAAAACAGGCATGATGCAGGCCAAGCAGCTGTTAGCAAACTAACTACTGCTGAGTGCGATGTCTTAAAATAGCCAGCTTTAGAAGGCCAAACAGCCAGGTTTTTACAGTTTTAATCAAGCTTCCATGCGCTAACAAAAAATGACCCACAACCAGTTCATATATGATGGGATGAAGAGTTGGAGCTTTTGAGAAACTGCTCAATGCACTTTAACAAATCCTACATATTTTCTCTCTGGCCTTTCCAAGTAACAACATTGCATTTCCGGGGACTGCAGAGTTGCCCGGTCTTGATATATCATTTTAATCAAGCATAGGAAAAATTCAATACATTACAGTGCTTCCTCTCCACATATGGTCTTGCTGCTATCCAGAATGTGAATGGAAAATAGAAAGTCCAATCATTCATTAAAAAAAAAATTCCCCCTCTTTTTTTTTTTTGAACTTGTGAGGAAGTATTCAGAAAGAGTGAGAGCAATTTTGCCATGTACTGAGCTCCTTCTCTGCCTGAAGTAAATCTCTTTAGGAAGAACGTAAGCTTCATAAACAGGAATGTCTGGGAGAAGCCACCAAACCTACCATTTCCGGCAGATAGCTATAGTTCCCCTGTTATTTCTGATCAGACTCATTTAATTGTCATGGTTTCTAGTATTCTCATCATGACCAATTTCATGTCCATTTCTGTGGCCTGAGTCTTGTTCTATGTTCTCTTTGTTATTGTTTCTGAACTGTGATATCCATTTCCTTAACCCGCAATTATTCTCCTGTTTAGATTTTGTTTCTCTAACAAAATCTATTTACTTATTTACTGCTTCCCCCCCATCTCTCTCTCTTCCCCCTTAGCCCAAGATGTCACTATGCATTCGGGGAAATAATTTGTTGTTTCGCATGAATGCATAAAATCAGCTTCCGCATGACACAGAATTGCTCTCCATAAGAGGAGTAATGGAGCTCATGTAATTCTTTCCTCTAAACTACCCTCCACTATCACAGAATTACAAGTTAATAGACTTCCCACAGTCAGTAGCTCAGGACTTGGTGATCCAATGAGATTTTTGGCAGTAGTGCGCCTACACGTTCCTTTAGAATCTTAAGCACGCTCGCTGGAGAGAGAGGGGAAGTGGCACTCGCTGTTCATTCGTCACTTGGTGCTGAAATTCACAAAGAATGAAATGCCGGTTGTAGCTTGCAGGTGGAATGGGGAGATTGCAGGCAGAATGAGGAGGCCAATTTCAGGACTCCAATTTCTAGTTCTCTTCTGAACATTCAGATAGCAGCTCCTGCATCAACACCATCTTTTAAACAATGTGCTGGATGTTCACCCTGGTCTAGGAAGTTTTCTAATGATGTCTTGGGTCATGACACATATGAACACGCGAAACTACCTTAGACAATTGGTCCAGACAGCTCAGTATCATTTACACTGACTGGCAGTGGCTCCTTGGGCTTTTAGAAGGAGTATTTCCTAATGCTTCTGAGGGGCACACTGTGGGACCTTCTGTCTATAAAAGCCTGTACTCAACCACTAACCTACAGCACCTCTCCAAGACAGATCAGATAGACAGCTGTATCCCGTGGTTATACTGTTTGTTCCACCACAGCTGTTCAATACTGGTGGGCCGTCCTTATCTGTGAGTTTGGAACCCATAGATTTGAGTCAGAGCAGATTCCAAACCTACACTGGAGGGCATCACCTCACCTCCTGGGAGCAATGAGAAGTGCCTTCTGGTCATGTCCGGGAGGCTTTCTGAGGCCTGAGCAGTCCATGCACAGATACCATTATCAGTGGGTTCTAGAATCCACAGGGGGTCCAGGAACAAACCCCCCATAAATACTGAGGTTATATTGTATTGAAAAGCAGCTTGAAAACCTGGCATACAAGTTAGTTGTGTACTAGAGTACTACACACTGTTTCCCTGAGGAAATGGCTAGCTTTGTCACATACACAGAAGTATCAGCTAATTAGGCAGTTGATTTCTCCAGTCTTAGTTACAGTGAGTCCTCTAGAACTAGAAACTAGAAGTTAAATTCTTTATACTAATTATAAATTTATAAATATATCCTTCATGGAAACCACATAATATTCATAAAAATATATTTTAGGAAGCTTAAAGAGCCAGGATGGTTTGGTGGTTCCAGAGCTGTACTTATACCTGGAGTATCCAGGTTCAACTCCCTGCTCAGCCATGAAGTTTCCGGCGTGACCTTGGGCCAATCACTATCTCTCAGCTTCACCTGCCCCACAGGGTTGTCGTGAGGAGAAAAAGAAGGGAAGGAACTATGTACACCACCCTGATCTCCTTGGAGTAAAGGCAGTATAAAAACTGAAAAGATAAAAAAATGCAATTTTAAATTGTGAGCTCTCTGGTTTTAGATTTTGAGCTCTCTGGGAACAAGTAACCATTTTTGCTTTATTGTGCTATGTAATCCACTGTCAGCGCAGTCCTAACAATGAGTCCCTTGTGCCAGCCTAGGAGTGTCACAAACGTACCGTAAAGCATGTTTGCGCCTCCTCGGGAGCAAGCCGTGCCAGCACACAGAAGTGCGCTGGCACATAGAGGCTGAATCCAGCCTCCATGGCAGATTGTGGGGCAAGTCTTGTGTTGGCTGAACTTGGCCAACGCGAGGCTCTGGGGTGGGTGGGAAGGAGGCAGGGAGGAGGCAGGAGGTAGATCTTCTGGGGTGGGGGAGGTCGAGTGGGCAGTGATCCCAACTCCTGTTCCCGAGCACAGCAAAGTGTCTCCAAGCGCTCTGCTTTCCTCGGACTTGTGCCACCACCTGAGGTGGCGCAAGTCTGAGGAGACCCATAGGATGCAGTGGTTTACCTAGGGTAAGGAAACTCTTCCCCTTACCTTCAGCTGAGCCACTTTGGGATCCTAGCTTGTACTGGATACAGTGCAAGCCTCTTGGCTTGCCTGCTCCAGCACAAGGTAGGATTGCGCCCTTTGTGGACTACTTTTTGTTGAAAAGTAGTATATAAATATGTTTAATAATAATAACTGGAAAAGAAATGTCAGTTTCTTAAAAAGTATATATTCCTTCTCAAAATAGAAAACCCATGTAAATAAAGCCTGCTCCAACAATGATTATATAAGCCAAATTGTGTACTAAGTGCTTGGTCCTCTAGGAAAAGGTGTTTTGTTTGTTTTTCCAAACAGTAACCACAGTTGTATGTATGAATGTATGTATGTATGTATGTATTGTGACACATATATTTAGGGGCATAATCCAGATGGAATAAAGCACGTTTAACCCTGCTCCATTACTTGAATGGGAGAGGATTTTAAGCATATGTTTAACTGTTCTACTGATATCAGTAGGACTTAAGAGGGTTTAATCATGGTTGAATTGTAGTGTGCTGTAGAAACAAGAGAAGGTGAGCTGTTCTTGTAAGTAACTGGAAGGTATAGAACAAAGATTTACATCACTCTCATATGTGTGCCCACTCAGAAGTAAGACCCACTGTGTTCAATGGTGCTTACTCCCTGCTAAGTGTGTTTAAAATTGCAGCCTTGTTCAACTGATACCATAAAAAAAATTTATCTTGGCTTCTCTTTCAGACCATGCTTATGGCTGCATCCGTACAATGACGATGCAGCAGCTATCTACTGCTTGAAATCACTGTATGCATTAATGACTCCAAGTGCTGTAAAACAGCTTTAACCCAGCAGTGCTGGCATGAAACATTCTTCCATAAAGCACTAGTACTGGCAAATGTGCACCTCCTATGGGTTTTCACGTACGCCTTTTGAAACTATTAACTCATTTCGTCTTGAAACGTAGGTAGTGCTCTGTGCAACTTCCATCCAGTGCGAAAGTGCGAACAAAGACATTCTTAAGTCTGGATTGTGGTGCGCGAATTCATGAGAAGAGTAGATCTTTTATCCTGAAGGGACAGGAATTAGTATTTCTTTCCTATTAGAAATATAGTGTTGAGTTTCCTGAGGCATAAAGCAGCAGAGGTTTCCAAAATGTGAGCTATGGCCTGGCGAGCCGAGGGAACCAGCCAGGCGAGCCACAACATCCTCACGAAAAACCTGCTGCCTTATGCAATGTATGTAGGCGTAATGGGGAGCCACAGCCAGTGGCCCAGTAAGTCAAGGGAGCTGCCAGTTGAAAAAGTGTGGGAACCACTGGCATAAAGTGTTGGCTAAGTTCATGAGCTATGAGGTGGCATCAATGGTCTAGTTCCCAGCTATGAACTCACTGAATGGTTTTAAGCCTGATACTTCCCTGCCCTAAGAAAGGGTTGTTCTGTGGATGATGTGAGGCACACTGAGCAGTTCAGAAATATTGATGATATTGTTTATGTACCTTTGCAGGACTGTCTTTCTTCATCTCTGCACACATATTCCTTTGAGTATTGTTTTTGTCCTTTTCATGTTCTATTGCACATCCTTCCTCCCAAGTTCATCTTCTATTAGGAATGTCAATGCACAGTTTGCAAAAACACAAAGTAAGTAAATGTATGCAAATTTTCCCTAAACGATTTCTATTATATTTCCCTCTTATTGTTTTTTTTCTTGTGCAGAATTTTCATAGCATTTTAGCACACAGTTCTAAAACCTCCTCAGTCTTTATGTTTTGCCTTTATAGTTTTGTCATCTTTATATGCTGAATAGCAAAAACAAGTAAGTAAAAGTGCTCTCTTAGTTTTAGGATCCAATGTGTTACTGTCATCTTTAATAGAGTGCCCAATTTACAATCCCTCCCATACTTACAAAGCAATAAAAGTGGTTACAAATTACCAACCTCATTTATTTTGTTGCATAGTTTGTTTTGTAATTATAGGATGGAAGTAACTACTGAGTGTTCAGACTTGCTCTTGGATTTTATTTTATAATAAAAGTTTTTGGCATTGGTAGAAAAATTCAGTGTTTAGCAATCTGAATTGCAGCCTTTCATTAAACTTCTGTGATGTAGCAGAGCAATATTAAGTACTGGACTACCAACAGATTCGATAATCCGTAGCTGATTCATCACCTGCCTTTTAACTAATAAATCAGTTATCTATTACATATAAGCATGTTTGCATAATGTAAAATCTACATGATAGGGATGTTTTGAGATGTTGAAGGAAGTGTGAGGACAGTAACAATATAATAAAAAAGTGACCACTCATCATCGTCATCTGAAGGAGACAACTTCTAATATTTTATTTTTCTTTCTCTACTATAGGAACACAACAAAACTGAAATACCTTAAAACTAAAAATAACTGCTCTTAAGTTACAGCCCAACCAACTGAAACTGAAGAACCAAGTATCATTTTAGTCAATGAATACTCCACTTAAGGGCCCAATCTTGAACCAGGGCAGTGCTGGCAGGAGGGCAGGGACTGCCACCGAATCAAATGCATCCTCCCAAGCTGCTCTGCTGACATGGGCCTCCTCAGTTCTGAGCCTGCTAAATAGTGGATGAAGATCTGAGGTGACCTATTGCCACCAGCAGAGCTCGACACGTGTAAGTGAACATTTGTTCCCTTACCCGAAGGAGGCTCCAGTTGATCTGGCCCCATATGATACAGCAGCGCCAAAATGGCCACCTCATGGCAGTGCTGGACCATTGGACTGGGCTGTAAGTCATCAAGTTTCATTTGTGGGCAAGAATGATATGTTAACACAATGAATAACTAAACAGCAAAGCAGTAAACAATTAACATCAAGAAACAATTCAAAATCCAAAGTAGGCTACAACAAAAGCAATATAAGAATGGATCAAAGTCAATATAAGAATGAGTTATGGCAACAGTTCTTCTCATTATAACTAGCAACAGTATTAAAACAACATTAAACAACAAGAGAATTTATCCCCAGTTAGTACTATTACATTCCTTTGCACTTATCAAACAATTGCACCATCTCTCTGGTGATGTACAACTTTACTTTTTAACCCAATTTTTCTTCTTTTTTTGCCCCAATTGATGCAACCAAAATGATTAGTGGGCTGGATCACCTCCCTTATAAGGAAAGGTCACAGTGTTTGAGACTTTTCAGTCTAGAAAGAAGGAGCGTTATTGAGACTTAACATTATGCGTAGGATGGAGTGGTATGTCATTGGTGGTACGCCATCAGTTCAGCATCCAGCTAGAATTGGGCCATGAGGTTCATTCATTTCCCACGTCACTGTTAGCTAAATTGCTAAAGCCCCTAGGGGGCTTGTGGTTTGTCCCTGATGCATCAAAATTAAAAAACGCAACAGATTTGAAGTTTTGAAAAGCTTCCAAATTTATTTTGCAGAAGAGAGACAAACAAAGCTGCACAATGGGCAAGCAAACAAGTAAGTCTCTGCCCTCTCCAGGGCAGGGCTTCAGTTTTTAGACAGAGTCATGCAAGCAAGCAAGTCTCTGCCCCTTTGGGGGCTGCGCTCTTACACTTGATAGTCCCAGTTACATTCCCACCCATTCATTCTTATCTACACCCTTCCTTTTTTGAATGGGTTTTCCAAATCCTTCAGGCCCATTTCACTTCATGTCCAGTAGCAACTGGTTTTCTGGCATTTTGCTTGGTGTGGAAACTGCTGGGCTAAGCTAAAGCTTATCCAGTTTCTATGGGCTAGCTACACATTGCTTGGTTCTCATGTTAGCTTCAAGCTGCTTGTGTCTTGTGTTTCAGACATTTTTTTTTCTTTACATCTCCACTGGAATGTCCTCCTTACCATTGAAATATCCTTCTACCTGACATCCATCTCAGACTTCTGGCTTCTCCCAATGAATTTTCCTTTGTTTGTTACCACCAGTCCTTCTTTCTCCATGTACAAACTATTGCACTGAGTTTGCAAGCCCTTCATTTTTGATTTTTTTGCATAGTGCTTAGTAATTTTAGGCAATGGCAGCAACAAGAATAGTAATGTATAACCCTCTCTCCTTCAGTGCCTATGCTTTTGGAAAGAACTGGAGTGCTGACCCTATTGCTCCATGGCACAACTTAGCCCCCAAATTCATATTCATGAACATTTGTTGCTTAAGCAGCTTAAGTGTATCCATCCTGCAGTTGTGAACAAATAACCACTTTGGTCTCTGAGTCTGGCAGTCTTATGGGAGAAATAACTTCAAAACAATGAACTAGTCTTTACCTATTATCTTGAGTATAGATATTGCTGTAGGACAGTGGATCCTCTGACTAAAGACATGATTCCACCCTTTGACTTTGCAAACATCGAAAAGGGCCATTCTTTTAAAAGTAAGCTGCAGGTGCTTATAAAGACAGAGTACATCTGGATTTGATCCATCCCTGCAGGGCTGACCTTAGGGCAATGGGGCCTATGCCATGCCATGGGGCCCTGCACTCTAGGGAGGTGTCTACACTGGGGCGGTGGGTGATCTCCCACTGTTGTAGCAAGCACCTGACAGCCTGGGAAGGCAGCACGGCGAGCAGAGTGTGGGCTTACTTGCCTTTCCCGGGACTGTTTGGCCTGAAATGGGCCTCCAAGAGGTAGTTGGCAGTGATGTTGTATCACCGCCAACTATTTCCAGGTGCCATCCTTTGCACACAGCACCACAAGCATCTGGCTTGCCACAGCTGCAGTTGCTGTGCCTGCCTAGTGAGTGGAGGCCCCTGTGTGAGCGCCCCGCATTGAACCCTGCTGGTCATGAGGCTGACCCTGCATTAGTGTTAGCCGAATTTCTATGGCCTCTCTGTTCACTGGCTGCTGAACTCAGCCCCAACAGTGAGACCCACTGTTAAACCACCATGGGTAGAGAAAAGACATCAATAGCACAGAGACATCAGAGTGAAATTGAATGACAAGGATGTTTATTTGGCAAAGAGATAACAGTGAAGCTTTGTTACATAAATGAAGATTCCCCCTAAGCATATACAGGGTGTGTGCCCCTTAACCCTGCAGATTTACAGGCAAGCTAGAAACCTACTAGTCTCCTTCCTGGTGGTGCTTGGGTACAGCTGTAGTTTTTGCAGACAAGCTGTGATTAAGCTGGGGGAATTCATTACTTTTGGGTTTAAGTTCTTTAGGCAAAGCTCAGAACAGGAATTTGGCAAGACCAAACCTTTGGGGGCGAGGGGAACGGATTGTCCCATCGCCTTTGGAAGTTTTGCAGAGCGTCAAGCCCTACTTGATGACATTGATGCCAGTCTGCATCCCTGTTGCTAAAGCAGTGCATGACTATACCTATTAAATCTTTCCCTCCCTGAACCACAGCTGGGCAGATTATTGGAAGAGGAGGGCTAAATAGGGTATGCAGCTGCTGGAGAGCTAAAGCTGGATTTCTGAGCTGGAACAGTCTCTGGTAGGCAGTGGAACCACCAATGGATGGAAGTCTCCTTCCTTGGCTGGAGGCTCCTTCCTTTTGATTTCAGAGAACCAATGGAGAACTGTCAGCCTCCAGCTGTAGTTTGCTCTTCTTTTTTTATACTCTGGCCCCACAGGACTTTCAGCAGAGCAGCCAAACAGATCACTCCCCTTCTGGCTCATCTGCATAACTATCAATAAACTGGGAGGGGCAGAGGAGGAGAATTTAACTCTCTATATACCATTTAGCCCCCCAATAGGTTTTCTGCCTTGTGTTTCTGAGGACAAAGATATTTTTTGTAACATTGTGATCTTAACTAATTTTCTGACATTAGCAACAACATTCTTCAACATGTGGTGTACTTTGCACAACCCAAAAGCACTATGCAAATGTTTAAGAGTGATTTTGATTATTAAGAGCTCAGATCTAAAAGATGGTGGCTGGGAATACAGTCCTTGTTCAGGCAGACTGCTCCATCTCTCCCCCCCCCCCCCACTGCTTTCATGAATCATCGGTCTTTATTATTCACTCTTGTAACCCTAATGTCACAGTGATAAGCTTGCTAATGTGCCATGAATAACCAGTGCTAAATTCCAAAGACATGACTTCACAGGTGGATCTGCACACTTGGTTATGCACTCCCTGTAGCTTACCTCGAAAAGACATGTCAGTATTAAATCCTGCTTGCAAATAGACTCCATTACGCCTCTTGGAACACATGGGACAAAGTGACCAGGCAGTGGTGAGACATCATAATCACTGTTGGAATGAACTGTTGCAATGTCACAATGTTGGGCCTTTCCTAGCAGTGTGAGTTATTGTTAAGGGATCATCCCCAGACCTGCAAGTAATTTGCAGGCTGGATAGTATCAGGCCCTGAAGCCTTGGCCTGACAGTGCACAGCATCATGGGAAGAGATGATGCAACATCTGGTGATGCATACCAGGTGACTGTCACCAGGTATGTCACCCCATGTGCCATCAGAGTGACTAAGCACTTTCTAGTTCACTCTGATTGGCTGTGACAAGTATATACTCCAGCCAGGGCAAGCTGGGTTGTGGGAGATGCAGAGTGGAGTTTGTGCCGAAGGCTACGTCAGTGTGATCCGTGAATTGTGTGCTATCTGGACTGTTGCTATATATATTGTACATAGTAAAGAGACGTTTGGTGGAGGACTTCTGCCGTGTGTCTGTCTTTCCTCCCGGGAGTGCCTACGTTCCGGCCTTGAGAGATAGGTAGAGAGTGCAGCCAGACAGCTGCTTGCTGTGGAAACTAAACCCGCAACGTAACAGTTATTTCAAATAGATAAGTCTTCCGGTCATCAATCTTTCACAACCAATGGAGATTTTATTTTTCTTTTGCCATTAGTTTTCAAGTGTGCTGGAGTGGGTCACGATCCAACAGAAACTATTGTTCAGTTGCTTTGTGCCAAGAAGGAAGCACTCACAGTTTAGTGGTTTTTTAAAATTTATTTTTCCAAGTGGCATTTGAATGACTTAATTCAGATAAGGTTAGTGCTAGTAATCTGAACCTGTGTGTCATATTGTTAGCTCTTCAGAAAAAGTCACAGCATGTATCATGCAGTCACAGCTGAGGCAGCCCAAGAATTCTGCCTGCCCCCCAACAAAACAAATAAAACTCTGTGCCCCTCCTTTGTGCTCCAATAAAACAAATAAAACTTTGTGCCCCTCCCCAGGTGAATAAGAAGCCCTTCTTCTCCTCTTTCATCACCACCTCTTTTATCCATATGGGTCCTGTTTCAAATAAATGGGAAGGGCTGAGCATTCTGGGAGTGCATGCCTTCCCCTTTTCCGGCCAACTTGGCTGCTTTCCTAAGGAGCTGGGTGGGCAGGGAGCGTGAATTGGCAAGGTATTTTCTTCTTTGGTCCGTCTTCCTCCAGCAAGAGGGAAAAGGATTAGAGTGCCAGCTGGAGAAGCTCTGGTGGAGGCAGGCTAGAGGGAATGGCAGACAGAGATGAGTTGCTTATCATTTCACTGCAACCCCAGCTCACCACTTGACACAAACTTTTCAGGCCACTTCATTGGAAGACCATCCATGCTCCTTTACTGAGGCAAAGATACGATTATATGAGTAATCACATAAAGGGCATCCAATGGGCTTGCATGCAGCTCTGTTCATGCATTCAGACTGTGTGGACACTGAACATACAAAGTTGGGAGAGAAAGCTCATCTATGCATGTTAATATTGAAAACCTTGAACGTATTCAGATGTACACGTGAGGCTCTTTTCAGGTGTTCAGATGAACATGTGTAGATCAGAGGAAAGAATTCTCTCCCCAGTCTGTGTGCATTTTTGTCTCCAAACACTGTGCACCTGGAAAAGTTCCTATTAGCAGAGGCCATGTTGCCAAGTGTCATTGATTGGGGAACCGATTTGGATTCACGGCCAACAGTATCCACAAATGCTGCTTTTCTTCATACAGGGAACAGCTGCCATTCACTTCTGTGGAAGAAAGTAAAACAACAGTCTGCCTGGTGACTCTAGAGGATGTTGTCCACACTAAAGCTTACAGTGTGACCAAAGCACAAAACCTAGAAAATTGATAGTGCCCAGGAGGTGACAATAATGTCTGGCAGATATGCTTGTGATAAGCAGTAGTCTTTAGTACTAGCATGGGGCATAAAATCTCGTTGCTTCTAGTTTTCCTGTTTCCATATATTCAACACAACCTGCCTGTAATTACGTGGCAAGCAACCAACTCCCAGGTTGAATGCCCTCCCCATACCTATATTAGCAATATTCATTAGACTTGGTCCTTCTCCACTATCCAGAAATAAGCCACCAAACTCAAAGCTTAATGACAGTCTTCGGTTCTGATGAGGAGTTACCCCCCATTTTGCTTGTCATCAGAGTTATTTTAATTTTAAACCAATTTTATGCAGTGTCAGACTCAATATCATCAGTGTCACCACCACACCTTGCTGCTGTAGAACTGCTGCTGCCGCTGCTACT
Source organism: Tiliqua scincoides (assembly GCF_035046505.1). Classification (NCBI taxonomy): domain Eukaryota; kingdom Metazoa; phylum Chordata; class Lepidosauria; order Squamata; family Scincidae; genus Tiliqua; species Tiliqua scincoides. Next base: position 145,815,753 of record NC_089824.1, read on the forward strand.
ACTAACTCAATGGCCATGCATGTCACCACTGATAATTTAAGCCTGACATTAGGAAGATTAATTTACTGTGAAAATGACCCTCCAGAGACTAGCTTAGGCACTGGATGATTCACAGTTGAAAAATTGGATATTTCATTGTTTCTGAACTTCTAATTAGGTCTTCCAAAGTAGCATAGATGGACACATTATGGGTACCCAATTCAGTTCCCCCTCCCAAAATGCTCATAAAGAATGGTGAAGTTCTCATACTAAGCCTGCAGGTGACAACGTAACCTTTGGATATCTGGAATTCAACCTCTCCTTGGTTGAGTATTCTTTCTAGTTAGTTCGGTTTTCCCAGTGGTTTTCATGAAGGCATTTGGATGCGGTTACTTGTCCCATACCATTTTTATGTGGTAACTTGTGGTAACTTCAATCCTTCTTCCCCGGTATGTTTGTTTCAGAAGTAGATTGGTTGACGTTCCAAATGGTTCTCAGTCATGGCTATGTACAGGAACTACAACTTCCAAGAAGCAATTTCCTTCCTGCCGATGACACCAGAGCTGCTGCTAAACCTGGGGCGACCAAAGACATAAAAAGGAATCCACAGCAGCACTAGTGTGTTTGAATCAGACTTCCCTGCACATGCCTGATCTCGTCTGATCTCAGAAGCTAAGCAGGGTCAGGCCTGGTTATATTTGGATGGGAGACCACCTGGGAATACCAGGTGCTGTAGGCTTATACCATAGTCTTTTGAGACTGAAGGTTGCCAACCAACCAGACTTCCACTTTAGAAGCCTGCCTTCAGTGGAGCAGTGGAATTCTCTGGACCATTTGTCATCAGCTAGATAATTGTAATTGCAATACAGGCAAAACACTCTGCTGCTGTTTGGAGAAAGGAAATCACGCTACAATGACATGTCTATCAGCATCACTGTGCTCTCTCATTTACTGAAAAGGCTGATGATGGTTGGCTGTGGGGTGGGGAGAATCAGTGTTGTCTACTTGCACGTGTTCCAGCAAGCAAAGTGCCTGCCGTGTTGTACCTGGTGGCAAAGTGACAGGCAAGTACCTTCCCCGGTACGTGCCAAGCTGAGCATCTCTCACTTCAAAATGAACCTGGAAGTCTTCCCAGATGATAAGGTACATTTTGTTCTTGCAGCTTTCACATTAGTGCTAGGGCTTGGATGAGGAAAGACAATGTGGAGTGCGGCTCCCATTTCCACAGTGCGTCTAATGAGCAGATTTTTCTCCTTGCAACTTTTATTGCCGAGAGGAAATCTACCTTTAATGGTGAGCTGGTTAAGAGACACACACACACAGAGAAACATCTCTGTGTTTACTATGGGCTGCAGCAGCAAGAGATGTGCAGTGAGAGATGGGAGGCTATCTCAGACTGCGGAGTCATCTGCATAGCATCACCTGCCATTCTTACCCTTTGGAGTGGTGTGGGAAATGAGCTTCATTGATACAGGCAGAAAAAAAGCTTTGCCGTGACAGGGCACTTAATCCAGTTCTGCCCAGCCCACAGGTGCACACATTTGATCTCTGTTGTGCATATGCAGCGTTGGGCAGAAATGGCTTCAGAAGAATTTGAACTTCCTTTAAAAAAAAAGAAAAAGAAAAACCATTTCTATTTTTTATTCTTTTTAATACAGCATGTTTGCTATTCCAGAAATTCTATCCTAATCAGTGACATTTTAGATAAGAAAAATCATTTTGGAGTGAATGAAAAAAAAATACCACTGTGGAATTCATGAAATGGCAGTGTAGTGTAATGGTTAGGGGGAAAGACCTAGGGAGACTTGGGAGGGAGTCCTGGGTTCGGATCCCTGCTTAGTTTCAAAACTACTGAATTACTTGTGCAGTGCAATCCTATCTCGCGCTAGAATAGCCAGGCAAGAAGGCCTGAGCTGGATCCAGTGCAAGATTGGGGCCAGAATTGGCTCGGCTGGAGACAAGGTGAAACTCGTACCCCCAGGTAAGCCACCACAGCCCCAATGGGTCTCCTTGGACCTGTGCTATCTCAGGAGGTGGCACAAGTCTGAGGAGAATGGAGTGGCTTGGAGCCGCTCCATGTTGCTCAGGGAATGGGGTTGGGATCCAGCATAACTGTCAGGTCTCAGCCCCGCTTCCTGCTCCCTGCCTGCCAGCCCTTTGCCTGACCTCCCCCACCACGGAATGCCTCCCTCCCACCTCCTCCCTGCCTTCTCCCCACCCTCCCCAGACCCCTGTGTAGGCTGAGATTGACCAATGCAGACTTCCTAGCGCAAGCCACCATGGAGGCTGGATGCAGCCTCCATGCTCCAGTGCACCTCCATGCACTGGTGCGACTTGCTCACAAAGAGGTACAAATGTGCTTTACGCTGCATTTGCAACACTCCTAACACAAGGTTAGGATTGCACCCTTAGTCAGTTATTATCTTTCAATCTAATCTATCTCTTAGGGTTGTTCTGAGAAATAAATGGGAGGACCAAGCACGCTGTCCTGAACTCCTTGAAAGAAAGGCAGGATAAAAATGGAAAGGAGGTTCTATTAGTTGGTTCTACCCCAAGGGCTCTATAGATGGGTGAAAATGCTTCCTTTTAGAAATGCATTTGATGGATGCATCATCTGTCGCATGGTGTTTTGGTCACCAAGTGGTGCATTAAAAATAGGAAATATGTGTTTGACTCTCAGTTCTCAATTGGAGGTCCAGATTAGCTCATGAAGCAAACTGCACAAGCTGATTCTGAATAGGATTTGGGTTTGATATGTCTACGGTTCATTTCCACTGGAATGATTAAACAATCCTGTGAAACTTCCATTTCATATGAATGGTAATCCCAGAGGTAATCCCTGAGCCTGGCGGAGTCAGTCAGATATGGTGAGGGATAGTTGGGGGAAGCCATCCCCATCTGCCTTCATTGCTCATCATCTTCCCATTTCCTGGATTTGAAAAGGAAGAGGAGAACAGTGCAGAAGAAGAAGTTTCAACAGCTAGAACGTCAGAGATGTTCTAGTCCACCACTCACCTCTCCTTTAGACTTCCTCCTTTACTCCATTTTCCGTTACAAATCCATAAGTGGGAGGAAGATGGGTGGTAGAGGAGGTCATGCTGCTTGGTAAGGAGCAACCGTTTTTGGTGATGGGTGCTCAGGTGCTGGGGTCTTGGACCAGCTGAGGGTTATCAACATGTCCAAACCTTCCTGCAAGGAGTTCAACATGACATACATGAGGGGGAGGCTATCTGATGAGGCTGGTTAGGCTGACAGGGAGTGACTGATTAAAAGGCACCCAGTTTGCATCAGGGTTGAGTTGGAATTCAGAGCTATCTTTCCAGTTCCTGTGCATCAGTCTGACCACTGCACCACAAGGAGTCTCATGAGGCAGTATGAGAAATCCATGTGTGGTTGAACAGTGACCTCCAGTTTGCCTTTGATTATAATATTGTTCAGGAGATATTTTAGGAGGGCTAAACTCGAAAGCTGTTTGGAATTGACAAGTAATGAATGGCTCCTCGATAGCATTTTTATAGGTGCAGATGGGTGGAAAAAAAATCAACTACAAAAAGAACTCAACTTTATTTATCATTAATTTTTGACTTGCTTCAACAGATGTTTTTGAGGACCATTTTGACCTGCTTAATTTGTCTCACTATAATGGGAAGCTGATAGCCTCAATTAACAGACTGATTAGGAAGTTCTTTAATGAGTTCCAATAGTCTGACTCATAATTGCACAGATTCAGTGCACTGAATTCTAGGAAATAGAATGGGAATGCTACCAAAACCCCAAGCACTAAAGAGATGTTTCCCACATGGCTTCCTTTGGGTGTCTACTTCTTTCCTTGTGGAAAAACATGCAGAGAAAGAAAGCATTATTATTTTTATTATTATTATTTTATTAATTTGTACCCCACCTTTTTACCCAACGGGCACACAAGGCGGCTAACAAACAATTTAAAAATACAACATGAAAAACAGTTAAAAACAATTTACAATGATTAAAAAGCTAAAAACAAAACAAACCCCGTGGATTTTCATATAAAAAGCAAGAAAGCCAGCCAGCCTGTCAACAATTAAAAGCTTTTTGAAATAAAAAAGTCTTCAGTCCACGCTGAAACGTTAGCAACGAGGGAGCAGTTCTCAGTTCTAAGGGGAGGGTATTCCACAGTTCGGGGGCCACCACCGAGAAGGCCTTCTTCCTGGCTGCCAACCCTCTCACATCTCTTAGTGGCGGCACAGTCAAAAGGGCCCCCCCAGAAGATCTAAGAGCACGGGCCGGATTGTAGGGAAGGAGGCGGTCCCTCAAATACCCCGGACCCGAGCCGTAAAGGGCTTTAAAAGTCAAAACTAGCACCTTGAATTGGGCCCGGAACAGAATCAGCAACCAGTGTAGCCGCCGGAGCAACGGCTCGACAGAGTCAAACCGACGTGCCCCGGCAACCACATGAGCAGCCGCGTTCTGTACTAGTTGTAATTTCCGGACCGTCTTCAAAGGCAGCCCCACGTAGAGCGCATTGCAATAATCTAATCTAGATGTCACTAGGGCATGGGTTACTGTGGCCAGGTCCACGCAGCTCAGGTATGGTCGCAGCTGGCGAATCAGCCGAAGCTGAGCAAAGGCTCCCCTGGCCACCGCTGTCACCTGGTACTCCAGGAGCAGCTGTGGATCCAGTAGAACTCCCAAGCTGCGGACCTGCTCCTTCAGAGGGAGTGCAACCCCATTCAGAGCAGGACGATAGTCCAGCACCTGAGCTGTGGATTTCTGAACCAAGAGCACCTCTGTCTTATCCGGATTTAATTTCAGCTTGTTCGCCCACATCCAGTCCCTAACCGCCTCCAGACAGCGATCCAGGACCCCAACCACCTCCTCAGAATCAGGGGGAAAGGAGAGATAAAGCTGGGTGTCATCAGCGTACTGGTGGCAACCCACTCCAAACCCCCGGATGACCTCTCCCAGCGGCTTCATGTAGATGTTAAAAAGCATGGGGGATAAGATGGAACTCTGCGGCACCCCAAACCTAAGAGGTCGGGGTGTCGAACAGGCATCCCCCAGCACCACCTTCTGGGATCTGTCAGCCAGGAAGGAGCAGAACCACTTCAAAACAGTGTCTCCAAGCCCCAACCCGACCAGCCGGTCCAGAAGGACACCATGGTCGATGGTGTCGAATGCCGCCAAGAGGTCCAGCAGGACTAACAGGGTTGCACTCCCCCTGTCCATCCCCCGGTGAAGGTCATCCACCAAGGCGACCAAGGCAGTCTCCGTCCTGAACCCCGGCCTGAAGCCAGATTGGAATGGGTCCAGATAATCCATTTCTGGGATGCCACCCTCTGAAGCTGGGACGCCACCACCCGCTCAATCACCTTGCCCAGGAATGGGATATTCTATACTGGCCGAAAGTTATTTAAATTAGTGGGATCCAGGGAGGGCTTCTTCAGGAGGGGGCCACATCATGTTATATTAAGACTCTCTTGTGCTACAGTTCAACAAGAAGACACTCCCGGATTTATGAATGATGTGACAAGAATAGTTAAAGTTTCCTGAGTATGATTTCGCATTTATTCCTTGTACTATACTTCATATGCTTGTAATATTTACACAGCACTTTTTGAGAGTTCAATGCATTTCACGCATGTCCTTACAACTTCCCTGCAAAGTAGGTCAGTATTGCTAATCTCACATTGCACACGCTTGCGATAGCGGCCTACTTAGGTTGTGTACGCAGTATGTGGTTGACTGGAGTGAAATTTGAATCCAGAACTTCCTGGTTCGTAGTTCACGCTCTGGCCATTACTGCACCGGCACTCAACAAGCATAGAATGAGATATGTAAGGAATACTCAAGGGCTTGGCTTCATTTTTCCTGGTCACTTCCATACTGGTCCTTGCCATTGCAATCGGACCCGATGAAACCATTATAGCAGAAGTTTGTTACATAGAACAAGCATGTACTCAGCAGCCTAACTTCGTCATGCTTCACTTGAAATGAAATCAGATCTGGGGCTCAGTTACAGTGATCATTGGTTCAAATGAAGCCCTGTGCCTGTGCCAAGCTTTGTAGTTCTTTCTCCTGAGGCCAGGAGTTGAGACATACAAAGCTGCCATATACTGAGCAAGATCACTGGTCCACTCAGCTCAGTGTTTTCCATGCTAATAGCAGTCCTTCAGGCTCTCATTCAGGGGGGCTTTCCCTATTGGAAGAACAACAGCATGCAAGCCACATCTGTACAATAACTATGGGTGTGGTTATGTGTGTTCATCACAGCCAGTAGGGGGAACTGTTATCTGTTCAGTTCCTAGTTTAAAGGCTTGTGGATAGCTCTCTCAAGCTTTAACTCCTCATAACCTTCTCTTCCTGGTTTGTTCTGTGTCTCCCTGTTGAAGTGGCCAGTTGCTCCTCTTGTTTAATTTTGCAATCTCTACAACGCCCTTTGCATAACTCAGCTCTGCTGTGAATGTGTGGTTTTTACCAACAGCTCCGCTAATGTCCCCAGCTCAAACTGAGATTGAACCTGGCCCTTCTGCTGGCACAGCATCATCTCTATCATTGAGCCCCAAGCCACATCACGATTTGCATCTCTGTCTGCAAATTCTCCTCTTTCTCTCTCTCCCATACCATTTTAAATCTTTTCAAGTGTTGTTTATCTCATCATTCGCTGTGAAATCGGAGGGCTGTGCATAAAATTTCCTTCAAAAAGGGTAAGGAGCCCCAGACAGCGAGTTCCTTGACACAGTTCTGTGAACTAATCCGGGGGATCTCTTTTAAACGTTGTGATATAACGCTGTCGCCTATCAACAGTGCTCAAGAGCACAGAACTGGGAATGATCAAAGTCAAACGCTTCAGGATCTCATCAATCCCCACTGTCATCAATTGAATTTTGATAATGCGGAAGCCATGGGCTTATTCATATCATACTCTTTTCCTTCTAGGAAGCAGTTGCACAGTGCTTTCATGCCCACCACTTCCTCTTATTCAGCTGCAGCATTCTGATTTGCAAAATGAGTGTTAAAAATAATATATCCTATTTTTCCCCATAGGCTTAATTAACACTGTGAACTATCTGAAGGGCTAAGATCAAAATGCTTGTGAACAGACAAAGCAACATTTGGAGGAAATGACCGTGCTATCATCTGAGGATCTTACAGTGCAGAGATGAGCACTGAGAAGACTTTTGCATGGGTTGAGCCATGCTGACCGCCTCGCTTGCCTTTCATGTGCCTTTTACATCCTTGGCCTGCTTTGCAATATTTTTTCCTCTCTGTATTTATTTTTCCTGGCATCTCTGCCTTTGAGTCCTGACAAGAAGCAAAAAGAGCATTTGCCCTTTGCAGCGAAATAATGGAAGAGGCTGTTTCTCCCCCTTCCCTACTGCACTGTTTTATGGCAGCATAAAGTTTCATGACATTTATGAAAGTGCGTGTCATGAAACAGATGGCTTGTTAGCCTTTATTTAGTAGTCTCGTCCACACACTCATGTTATATCTTTGTCATACATTCCTGAATTATGCAAAGATGCTACATGAGACGGCCGTTTAGGAGACGGAAGAAAGTACCTCTGAACACTAAACTGCAGAGAGATTTGTCTAGTCAGTACAATATTTAAGGTTTCATTAGCATGTAGGGATATGAAAAGGGAAGGGAGAGAATAATGTTGTGGCTGACACCATGATAGATGATGCTCCTGGGCAGAATTCAAGGTCTCTGGGGCTTTGCATAAGCTGGGCTTCTCCCATTCTATTCAACTGAAGAGGTGTATTCATTAGTGTGCATCAGAGCTACTAGACTGGGGACTGCACTGGACTCCTTTTTCATCCACTGCTTCTTTTCATAATCTTGATCAAACTCTTCTGGATGGCAGGATTTATTCATTGCATTTGTAAAACGAACTCCATGGCTCTGTTGTTATATGGGAAGTGAGGAGATTCATGAATCCCTCCTGTGCTGTTATCAGTCGTGTGACTGAAAGGGGGACATGGTACGTATTACAGGTGCTGCAAGGCGCCGTGTAAGTGGCCCCTCCCCTCGCTGTTGGAGCCATTCAGGCACAAGCAGCAACACACAGGTGCTCACCAATTGGTCTGGCGAGCACCTGCACACTGCTGTCACTGCCCAAATGGCTCTGATGATGAGGGGAAGGGGCCGCTTACATGGCACACTGTGGTGCTTGTAATACTTACTGCGCCACCCCCCCCCGGTTACAATACTGCCTGTTACATTTGAACCACAGAGTTGCCCGTACTTCAGTCCACTTCTGCACAGCAGAAATAGCTTTTACCAACTTTGGTGACAACAGAGAACCACCAGAGACCAAATACCTCAATACCTTTCTGCACACTTTTGTATCCTTCCGATGTCCACAGATTCAAGAAATTTCCAGTTCTACCCGAGCTCCCCATTGAGCATTACTGTGTAGGTGCTGTGAGATGCTGGTTTGCCTGCAGTCTAAAAGTCATTCATTTTGCCTTTTCCAGAAGTTACTTATCACACTGTTGTTTGCCATAATTAGGTAGTTAATATTTAATAACAAGGGATCCGCACTGCAGCCAAACTTGCACTCCTGGCCACCTGCTATCCATGGTCACTGGTGCTAATAGCTGGCGAAAGCACATCCCTGTGCAATCAGCTATCTGTTGCATATTGCTTTTCTCTCTAATAGGCGACCACCTGCCTATCACACTCCTGGCCACCTGTGGGCCTGCCCAGCTGTGTAAATTGCTCTGCAATCAAGAGCCACTTTGAGAGGGTAGAATATTTTCTATCACATTAGATGCTCTTTGACTTTCTAATTGCAAAGAGAAAGTCATTTGCCTGACCTTCGGGCGCTTATTTATTTATTTACCATTAAAATGCACAGAAGTGCTTCAGGTTGGCGTTGGAGAGCCAGAAAATATCTACTTGGCCCCCTTCAATTATTGGTATTAAAATACCACCTGTCACTAAAAGCAATAAATGAATGAATGAATAGTCTCTATGGTGACCGTTACAGGCATGTAGGACCTTGTAATCCATTAATTGAATCTCTGGCCAAACTCCCAGTAAGATATCTCAGGGTTTGGGAATTATGACAAGTCATCATTTTAAAGATGTACGTGTTCCTACCTTTCTCCAAGTACGGAGCACTTCTGCAGAAGTACACTGTATAAGCCAGCAGCAGGTCTTTCCCTTTTGGCAGTTAATTCCAATGACCAATTAGTTGTTTGCTTGAGTTTAGGTCATTGAGCTTTGTGGCTCTCAGATCTGAAATCCGTTTCCAATGGGCTTGTTTGAACTCCAGTTTGAGGTGCTGCAAAATCTCCTTCTTGGCAAAAAGGAAGAATGAATGAAATCTGAAAATGCCTTTGATTCTCAAACACCCACCCAAGCACTTCTGAAATATGCACTACAAAATCACCTATTTCCAAAGGGTGATCATCAGCTATAGTGACATTTACTTCATTTATTATTATTATTATTAACAGTATTTATATACCGCTTTTCAACTAAAAGTTCACAAAGCGGTTTACAGAGAAAAATCAAATAACTAAATGGCTCCCTGTCCCAAAAGGGCTCACAATCTAAAAAGATGCAAATGAATACCAGCAGATAGCCACTAGAACAGACAGTGCTGGAGTGAGGTGGGCCAGTTACTCTCCCCCTGCTAAAAAAAAAGGAGCACCCACTTGAAAAAGTGCCTCTTACCCAATTAGCAGGGGTTCATCTGCTCAACACTCTCATGCCATGAGAGGCAAAGGAAGGGTGGGATCCAACCCTCTAGGAGCCAGCTCACCATCCACTATGAACCATAGTGGCTCTGTTGAAAAATACATCAAGTGAAGGTTTGCAAACTATCTTTTATATGTTGGAGATGAACTTCCCTTAGTGGCAGAGCATGTGCTTTACATGCAAGAAGATATCAGATTGAACCCCTAACATCTCCAGGCAGGGCTGAGAAAGACCTCTGCTTAAAACCCTGCAGAGCTGCTGTCAGCCTTTGTATACAGTACTGAGTTCAATGGGACTTAAGAAGAGTAGGATTGCACTGTAGGGCAGTTTCCTATGTTTCTATATTCACAGACTACACAAATTTTATTTTGTAAAAATTTGACCTATTCATGAGTATATTTGGGGTGCTGAATAAAAAAATGTCATTGGTCTTGCCTGATCGGCTCTGATTTTGGGGGTAGGGCATAGCCACTTTATATGCTGATTTAAGCAGCTTCCTTGTGCAGAAGCTGACACCATGGCTTCCTCATGAGGAAGCTGCTTGACTCAGAATATTAGGTGGCTATGCTGTACCCCCAAAACTAGAGCTAATTGGGCAAAACCTATGCCATTTTTGAATTCAGCACTCCAAATATCCTAAATTGGTTCAAACATCCCTGCCAAAAAAGGGTTTTCTTTTTTTGTAGACCTGTGTTATGCTTAGTATCAGTTCAGAAAAAGTATGTAGCACAGTCCTCTGGGGTCAGTGTTCCTTCAGGATTGCATACCTCCCCCCCATGTTTCATACTCCCTGTACACAGAAAGCTGGTACATCAGGAACAATTATTATGCTAAAGCTTTTTTCCTTGCCCATGTTAAGTTTTTACTCATAGGGAGTTTTTGATCCAGGAGATGGGGAGGGATGCAGTCATGGGATACTCCATCTGTATTTAAAGAACTGATTGAATACCCCTTTGCCTAAACGCTTGGGACCAGAAGTGTTTCAGATTTCTGACTTTTTTGGATTTTGTAAGCTTATGTAAGGTTGCGGTTTTGTGGTGTGCACCTCCCTTGGAAAGAAACCACACAATATTCACAAGACTTATTGCCAAGGTGTGGCACCCAAGCATGTAAACCTTTGCTTCCCACCATCCCCCTTTGCAGCTGCCTTCATGCAAGTTTCTGAAGCAGCCATGCATCTCTTCCTCTCCCTCAGAGCAGCACACCCCTCCTTTCGACCGCTTCCTTTCTTCGACCGACGCTGTGTCCCTAGGTGTTGTTTCTCTCAGCCAGGTGTGGAAAAGCGAACTCCCCTCTGCTTGGGGCACTGAGGTGAGACTGTACCCGTGGGGTGGTAAAGTTTCGGATTTCAGAGTTTGGGTGAGGGATGCTCAACCTGTAGTACAGCCCAGGACCCGTTTTATTATGATATGATAGTTTTATGGGCGATTGCTACTACAGTACTTCATGTGAAGTAATTTATAGTCAGGCTCTCAGTCCGGTGTGAATGTATTTAAAAGGTCAACTTAAAACTGGTGGCACCTGAGGTAGACTTTCTTAGCCTGATCAATCAGAAAAATTACCCACTCCTTAATTAGCTGTACCTCCTGCACTGTATTTCTGGATTTAGTGTGCATATTTACCTTTAAAAAAAAAAAAAAATTGTGCCTCACACTTCACATAATGAAACAGAGGCCCTCAATCAAGACATAAGTGATATCGTGTTATATAATAGGAAGCCAAGACTTGGAATTTTCCATCATAGCAAGTTGCCTCACTTTTTTTTTAATTTAAAGGCTGCATAACCCTAGTTGTTGAACAGCAGAGAAAAACAACAACTTTATCTGCAATTATACTGCTTAGGTTCCCTTTGGTTGATGTCTCTAATTGGATGAATGTGCTCAAGTTACACCAGAAGCTAAAACTGGAATGTGAGTAGCAAGTATGTGTAAGAGATGATGTACTTTTTGACCTTCACTCATCTGCTGCTTGCCCAGCAAGTGAGGTTGATATATTATGCAACTCTGTAATATTATTGGCAGAAATTCAAACTTCTCTGTCACTTGGGGAGCAATCAGAATTAATTCTGAAAAGGAAAGATAATTCTATTTATAAAGAAAAGATTTCAGAAAGAGTCATAAATATGTCACTAATGGTAGAGTTAGCATGCACACTGATCAAGGGTAATTGACTGTTCAGTGGGAAAAAAAAAATTAAGATATGAGCTTCCAATACACCATGTTTGAATTAATTTGAGTTATGTTTTCATCTCCAAATCACCACCAGTGTGGTCTACCCTGTGGTCTGATTTGGGTTGATGCAAATATCTTGGCATGGCTATGTCATGGCTAAATTCCTTCACACTGTGTCAGGGCTAAATTTGGAAGTTAACATTCCATACTCTATATGAGCGCTCCCCCCACCAGTTGTGGACCTGCCATTGGGTTTGATGGGACAAATGCCCCAGGCGCGAGCCGCTAGGACCCCACGGAAGCCTCTCTGAGTTCATAGAGTTGGGGAACCTCAGAGAGGCTTCCCTGACGCAGGCTGAGGTAGCGTGAGGCTCAGGTGAGCCTGACGTGAGTGGGGGGGGGGTGAATTTTCACATAGTGGGCAGTGACAACCCACAGGGGAGTGCCATCATGGACCTTTGCCCTGGGCGCAGGGCTGGGGAGGTCCACTCCTGCCCCCACCACTTCATACACCAAAAGACCCATTGATAACAGATTAATCCAATTTCAAGTAAGTAATTCTCCTAGCTACAGGTGTGAGTGGAGGTGTCTGCCAAATCCTTGTCAGTCAACCAAATTCAACAGATAATGAACACATATGGTTGCTATTGAGCCTGCTGCCCTCATCCCTAACTTCCATGTGCTCTTCTGACCTTCTTAACATAGGTTATTGTGAAGAACAAGGTAAACTCACTGGCTTAGGTCTGACCATCTTGCAGGCCCGCAGTCATTTTGCAGCAGCTGTGGGAACAAGCAGACTGAGAAACCACTCCCGGACAAGGGTTACCTTCAAGTTATAAGAAAGACTGTTGATAGGAGGGAGGGCATATCCATTCATATTGTTATAGCTTATACAGTTTGAATGTGTGTAGCCTCTGTGCAGAAGGTATGGTCCCTTGTCCAGTGCCCAACCTGGTAAACCTTGGACGCTATCACTGAGAGGACATGGTGTCATTCCATTCCCATTCCCATTATTGATGGAATTACCCAGCACCCCCCAATAAAGACACAGGCATGGGCATATGGTACAAAGGGCCACTTTATTAACTATTTAATTACACCATAAATTGCAACAGGGCCTAACCACTAGGCCATGTGGGTTCTACATGGGGGAAACAGAGGTGCCCGTCTACCTCCCCCTATAGCAATTTGGGTGATCACACCCTACTCTGGGCAGCGTCAGTACAAGCCTGCCGCCCCTTCATTGTCACTCTGAAGGGTCAGGGTGGCAGGCTAGCTCAGGCCACTTGAGCGAACCCGCGATGCACCTTTGCCACCAGGCCGAGGTTCATCCAGCCTGCCTCACCCAGCTGGGAATGCCAGCATGACCAAGCATAGAGTCCACCCGGCCCTTGCCACCCTGTGGTGTACACCGAGATGATCCTTACCTATCCCAAACCCACACAATACCTGCCAAACGGGGGGTCAGCCTAGCGCTTGGGCCCTCCGCCCCACACGGAAAACAATTTCCACAGGCCCTGTTGCAAATCAGTAAGAAAAAATCATCATTACCCAACACCGAAAGGTGTACTCCATCGCTTCTGAACAACTGTGGTGCATCAAAAGTGATGCCCGTACGAGGGAAAACATTACTGCCCAATTGAAAAACAACCCACCTCAGATAAGAATTTACTATCTTCCTAGCCAATTCAATCTTGTTAACATCAGTGGCATAACGCCAGATCCTATGAGGCAGGAGGTCAGACCGTAAGACGACCATCCCACTAAATTTTGAGTAATGTGGAGAATATTACTGCAGGCCTGGAGCCTCAAGGACAAAGTTGTCCTCTGGCCCAGGAGATTCTCCCCCAAATGTATAACGATGACATGAGGCGGGGCATGTGCATACACAAATTCATAAAAGGCAGGGAGAAGCTGATCCCACAGCCTGCCCCTCCTGGCGACCCAGTGCACACTAGTCATTGAACCAAGTTGCAGCTGCGTGCCAAAACTTTAGGCAGCCCTCTTCCGTGCACAGAAACGATGGCGTGTCCACAGATAAGAACCCGAACTGTCCCTGCCCAGGAACTTGTGGACAAGGAGAACAAGGAATCACTATTCAACCTGCAGTTACTTAAACTGTATGGCCAAGTGCCATCAGTAAAGCACCTGGCAACGCCAGTGCAAAGGAGCACCCAACCGCAGTCACAGGCCAAGCCCGGAAATTTTTGTGGTATCCGTTACACCCCTCGCCCCTACCACCAGGGGAGGGGGGGGAAATGGCCAAAGCCAAATCCTTCACCGCTCGTCAGGCTCCCTGACATAGTAACGTCATGGGCCGGCAGGCCAATATCAGCTGCTGCCAATGCAGCCCCAATTGTGACCGAATGCAGGCAGCAGTCATCCACCCGGAACTCATGGTCCACCACTTCCCTAAGGAAAAGAACCCTAAACTGGAAAAATGTAACAGGTGAGGCATCAGCATGGCAGAACAATGCACTGTGAACTTCAGGACGTACAACCAAACAGGACCGAAGAGTCCTAACAGGGCACAAAGTCAGGGTGTCAGCCTGGCCAACTGCACCTTGAAATTCCACCCCCCGCAGATCTGTTTCAAATGGTGGAAGGTGATAATGACCGTTCCAGCCATAATAACTATGTTGTGCCATTATAAGGCCCTCCCAGATTCATCACCCGCTGAGGCACATAAAACCTCACTTGGGCAGAAGGCACCAAAACATAATAATGCTGCTGGTTCTGAACATCAAGGACTCATAAAGAGTCAAACACAGCACCTCAAATGATTAGCAACCCAACCAAAATCCCAGGCATAATGGGCTTACGCCGGTCAGGCTTGGGGGGGCATGCATGTTCCAGACCCTCAATCATCTTGCGTACCATCAACTTTGTATTAGCATTAGCACCAATGCCAATGCTACCAAGTACACTGATAAAGACCTACAAAATAAATTGATCCCATGCAGGTATAAGAGAAACTGCAGAAGGTATTCTGGTGAAATAGGCCAGACATGGAGAAAGGCCAGGGCTGCCTGAAGGCCTCCAAATCCCTGGCCTTATTATGTTAGCGCTGCCGGATTGTAGGCACGAGGGCAGACCAAATTACATGTTGCGCTCTGCAAAGCCAAGGGTCCAAAGCCAAAATGGCATTAGGTCAGGGTCCCGCCGTGCCCATGGCGGCAGCTGAAAAAACACTCCACCTGAAAACGAGATAGGGCATTGTCAAGAGCCAGTATGTGCTTAGCCAAAAGAAGGTGCTATTTGTAATACAGGATAAACAAAAACCCTGATCAGCCTCATTACCCGCATGGACTATTACGTGCGCTGGTTAATGACAAATACCACCGCTTGGTTGTTGTACCGGAAATGCACGGTGGAATTCCTCTGCCCATAAATGAACTGACACCATGAGGGAGAACAGTTCTAAAAAAGTCATATCTGCGGCAACCTCTCAGGAACCCATATATCAGGCCAAGGGGCGGAACACCATCTCCCCCTAAAATACTCCAAACCCAAAACCACCCACAGCGTCAGAGTGTCCTTGCAGCTCCACCTCAAGTAAAACACTCATGCCTCCAAGAAACACTATTATAAAACTCCTAGACCTGCACCAAATTTCTGAATCAGACTTCATGTTCTGGGTGATTTGCTGTCAGTAGTGAGGTTACCATATACCCACCATGCAATTGCACAACCTTCACAAGAAAACTCTGCCAGGAGCAACTACCCTGCAGGCAAAATTCAAATGCCCCACCAGTGTCAGCAAGTCTCCCAAGGGCAGTTTCCAGGCCTAAAGGCCTGCACAAATTAGCTGCTTCAACCTGACCAACCTATCACCAGGTGACCTACTGCCCTGCTACAAGGCGTTTAACTCACTATCTAAAAATACAAGGGTAGTTGCGGGGGCCCTCAGTCTTGTCATGGGCGAGGGGGACACCCAGCTCCTTGCACACAGCCACAAAGATGTTCAGCAAGTGCCGGCCGGCATCCAACCTCTCTCCACGAAAAGAAAATCGTCAGGATAATGGACCACTGAGGTGAGTCGTGCCCTGCCCATTACTATCATTAACAGAACCCCCATAAGGATAAGACAAGTAGTGAATGAAAGAAAAGTCCCTGGACCTTCTTAGGAAGTACACTGGAAGATGACACCTGAACAATGGGCAAGGATGGGAACAGGAAGGGGCCTACCACATGGCCGGCTCCAACCTCCTTATCTATGAACTTAGCCTGAACTATTTCCTCCCTGCCCTTGACTGAAGACAGGTTTCTATCCCAGGTAGGCCCTAAAGGAGAGGTACAGGAATCCTAAATCCTTTATAAACCCCCCCCCCCAAGTAACAACTGCGCATCCTGAGCCCCAGGATACCCCATCGAAAGTGCCTTCAGCAGTCCAATTCTAATCGGGGTGGCCCCCTTTCCTGTTAGAGTTGCAACCCTTTGTCTGGTAAAGAGTTGTATGGAACCTTGGATGAGCAGGCACACAAAACAGCATACACCAGCAGAGTTCTTTGAATGCAGTGGTTATATTTCAGAGCAAGGGTTATCACAGGTAGAGTAATCAGTAAACAGTCCTAGTCAGCACGATGAGCAGTCAGTCCATAAACAACAAATCCAAATCAGTTTTCCAAGATACACAGTCAAAGTTCATTCCATGGTCAGTAACAACATGTACATACTCACATCCAGCCTCCCACGTTACTGGCAGCAGTTCCGTAGTCTCCTACTACACTCCTACTGCTGTCCTGGAGGCTCAACAGACCAAACATTAAGTAGTTGGAGTGGCCTAAGTGTCAGTGTAGGCTAAGCCACACCCAGGGTGAGGCAGTCACAGGTGTTTGCTGATCCTGCTGACTCCAGCAATCTGCACCTGTTCCTGAACCACCTTGTTGGCTGTGTTTCTGCCTTATCCAGAACATAGACCTGACATTTCCAGCTCGAAGGGGCTGACCACACCCTCTTTTGGACTGCCCCCAGTTGGGGCCTCAGACCCCTCCAGCATCCTGCCAACTTGGGTCATGTGGACAGCACATGCCTGCCATTGCACTGCTCGCAGACAGGCACCAAGCGCAGTCCACCTTGCCGCACCTTCCCGTGGAATTAAACTCAGAACAGGAGCGTGGGGGTTGAACCCAACACGCTCCTGGTAACTGCTGCAGCGTAAATGATGGTGGTCCATCATGGTCCAATCACCAATTATTCCAATTTTTATCAATTTTCTGCCTTTGCACCACTTGGAGGTCAGGCACTTGGTCACCCACCTTCAAGGCCGGCTCAGGCTCCTTGTGCAATAAACTAAGCACATCAACAAACTCGGCCTGCCAAAATTTGTTCTGTTTTTAATACTGCCAGGGCGAGGTGACCACCTAAAGGCAGAGCCACATCCCCATAAGCCACTCGTGGACGCTCACCTGACCCAATCGTGGCTACCTGAGAAAAAACCCCACACGGGACATTGGTATAAGGGGCAAGGCCCCAAGGGGCATCAGATACTGGGGAAACCTCCGTAAATAAAAGAGTGGCCGCTACAGACTGTTCTACCTGGACTGCTGCCGCCGCTGGGGACATCCCCAGCTGCTGCCACAAGCCTGGCGAATACGGGAACGGGGGGGGGGGAAGGTGGCACCTGTGAAAAGCCCCAACCTGGCCAATAGGGCATTGGTGCCGAAATTGCTGTCGCGGGGCACTCCCTCCCTCCCTGTCGTCCCAAACTCCAGACCAAGCTGAGCTATCCATCTGCCCGTTCTTTCCTGCTGGAGCTGGAGGAATTGACACTGCCTGGGAAAATGCCACCTGTGGCTGTTGCTGCTCTTCAGGGTCCCATGCTGGTGCTTGAACAACCGGAGCTCTGGCTGGAGCCTGTCACTCCTTAGGCTTTTCCAGTGGTTACTCTGGAAGAGATGATTTGCATTAGGTTTGCCCCACGTCCCTTCCTGGTAGACCGCCCTGGAGAGGGGAGCACCTGATGTGCTGCCACCATCACCCAAACCAACATTGTGCATTGCATTCTCCTTCTCAAAAGCTTCTACCTCTGCAACCAGAGCCCGCAGCTCAGCTGTATTAACCTCCTCGTCTGAGGAAGAAATCAATGTGAGCTTGGGGGGAGGGGCGCTTTGGGGCCTTCCCCCCTGATTTCTTATTCCTCTTGGGCATACAGATGTCTCAACAAAAAAGCTGGAGGGGGTGGCAACTGCCAGCCAACTATCACCCCTTTTTTTAATAGCCAAAAAAGGAGGGGAGGGTCAAGCGGGGGGGGGGGTTTGCAGTGAGTGCTGCTCAACATTGCTTCACAAAGCACCAAGCCCCAGCTGAACCACCCCAGGCTCCACTCAAGAGCACAGTCCCAACCAGGTCTACTCAGAAGTAAGCCCCGTTTTATTCAATGGGGCTTACTGCCAGGAAGCGTGGCCAGGACTGCCTCAGTTGGCTCCACTCCAAACAGCCTGCACCGCTTCAGCCAGCATCAAACGCTGCCTGCCACTCACTCTCCACCAACGTGGGAGGCAGGAGGAACAAAAGCGTGGCCTGAGACAAAAAGGGGGGATGCCCACAGCCACCAGCAACCCTCAGCAGCAGGCAGGAGGGCAAGCGGGAGCCGTGCACACATGCGGCACCTGCTGAGAGGCAGGCAACCCCCGCCTAGCAGTCTAACCCAGCCAGCAGGGAGCGCAGGCAGTGCCCAACTGAGGCGCAGCCTCAGGCAGCAGGCTTGTCACTCCAGCTGGTGGCAGGAGCCTGGGTTTCACGCCCACACGCCCCGCAAGCCTCACAGGTGGCCGGTGCCCCACCACCACCCTAACCAGCTAGCGGGAGGTTCAGGTCGGGCCGAGGCATGGCCCCTCACCAGGCACAGCCCTTATTGGCTTGCCCCAACTGGCGGCAGCGGCAGTGGTGGCGGGAGGGGAGAAGGCACGTGCAGGCGGCTCCAGCCTGGCTCCGCTGGTGGCTGCAGCCCGGCAGCCACTGGGCCTAAAGGCGAGGACCTAGGTGCCCACTCTTACCACCCACATAAGTGCGCCAACCCCCAAACCCGAACGAGTGGCATGGGTGCTCCAGCCCTGCACACAGCCAAGGGGAGCACAGAGGCACCACTGTCCCCTGAAACAAGCGGGGAGGAAACCCCCCAGCCATGCCAAGCAGCCTCCGCCCGGCACAACCACCTGATGCTGCTCACTATCCTCCAGGTGGAACCCCTAAAAGGCAGACGGGCAGGCAAGGTGCCCACAGCCGAGTTGGCTGAGCTAAGAGGCCACCCCACGTGGCCTTCCATCGGGGAGCAGCGCGCAGAGGTCTTCCCTGGATCGCTGCCTGGTCCCGACTGGGCGGGCTTCCTCATGCAGCAGCACATGGCCCTGATCCATTGAGTCCCCAGCCAACAGGCTGCAAGGGCTGGCCCCTCCTGTGCCTCGTGCAGGGGCAGGGCAAACGCTGGTGGCGTGTTAATTCACTTGCCACCGGAATTCTTTGAAGAGGACAACAATCCTCTGAGGGTAAAGAAAGACTGGAGATAATAAAATGCCTTGCATATTAGCCACTAGTTCTAGTAAGTTGTTTCCTGGAGATAATCAATTAAACATAGTCCTTTACAGGAGCCACAAGATGTTCCTTTTCTTATCCAAACCTTTTCAAGTACATTAAATCCTGGATTATTAGCAAAGTGATAAAACTGCCATCTGCAAAAGAACATGGCATTTGATCTCTCTCTTTCTGCTTCTTAAATAGGTTCAATTTTTTTCCTCAGGAAAACATGCCAAATTAGACAAGATGGAGGGAAAGACACTTTACTCCCAATATCTAAAGTGTCAAGAGCACCAATCATCTTGTCTCCAGCTACAAATGTTGAACAAATCTAGCATATCTCTTGGAAGTGCTGCTCATCCTTTTTCCAAAAAAGTAGAGATAGGACCGGGAGATGCCACAGGTAGAGGTGTCACATAGGCATCCAAAACGAAGAGAAATGATTTGGTTTGCTGAAAAAAGAGTTTCTAATGAAGTTGTACCAAACAGACTCAAAAAGAGATTGAGACGTTAAGAGTATAGGCTACACAGTCAGTCTCAAAAGAAACAGACTTGGTGCAGACACTATAACTGTCAAGGAATCCATTGCAAGCAGCTGCATAGCAAGCGGGGGGTGGTTCATGTTGGATGACATGCCATGGGCGGAGTGATGGGCACACCACCTGAGCCTTCAATGACCGGAGGACCTTGCCCGTTTGATGGTAGATGGGCCCTTCCACTCCACCTAGGCTTTGAATGGCCACAAAAATGTGGTGGCGGCATGATGTCACGATGATGTCATTGCATCACTGCCGAACCAATTTTGGGTGCAGCATGTCGCTTCTGGTGAGAAGAGAGAAGCATGGCAACCACGCTGGCAATGCCATTGATTGCGAAGGAAGATGGAAGGGGAAAAGGTAACCGCTTGGAGAAATGGTGGGATTATGCTAGACAAGAGAACTATTGAAGACACTATGGACTAGCAAAGTCCCCATGCCTCCTACACTTAGAGCACTGTGCTATTTCAACCCAAAAACAACCTGAAAGGGAGTGTCGGTGGTTTAGGTCAGGGGTGGGCAAACTTTCAACTTTAGGGATCCTGGACTTTAACAATTGTGTGGGAGAGAGAATTTCAGCAGGTACAGCTTGTTATCTGTGAGATGACAAGCTGCACCTGCTGAAATTCCCTCTTCTATACAATTGTTAAAGGTCCAGGATCCCTAAAGTTAAAAGTTTGCCCACCCCTGTTTTAGGCCACAGATACCCTTAATTAGAGAGTTCATAACAGAGAGATAAACCTTTACACATATCTTATTGTGCATGACATACAAAATATGTCATAATTTGATCCAGCACTAGCATCTCATCTCTCATTGAAAAGTCTACAGTAAATTGAATATAAACATGAACTTAATTTTAACAACACTCTTAAAAGGCAGCACAAGTATTACCGTAAGTGTGTAGCATGAATAGTATGATTTTTCTACAAAGAAATTAGTAATAGAGCTAGGGCTGTTTCTTGCTTAGACTAGTCCAGTGTTTCTCAAACTGTGGGTTGGGATCCACTAGGTGGGTCACAAGTCAGCTTCAGGTGAGTCCCCATTCAATATTTTATTTTTAATAGAGATGATGCTGCCATGGTATGTGACTGCATTTGGGGAATGCTACAGATCTGTACTTTTAAGACTATTGTGTATATGCTATTAACATTGATAGTAAATGGGACTTACTCCTGGGTAAGTGTGGGTAGGATTGCAGCCTAGGATTGTGAAAAATATGATGATGATGATGATGATGATGATGATGATCATCATCATCATCATCATCATCATCATCATCATCATCATTTATATACCACTTTTCAATGGAAAGTTCACAAAGTGGTTTACGGAGAAAATCAAACGAACACCTAATGGCTTCTGGTCATGACATCACTTCCAGTGGGTCCTGACAGATTCTCATTTTAAAAAGTGGGTCCCGGTGCTAAACTAGTCCAGTGGTTTGAGAACCACTGGACTAGTCAGTGATGTTGGAAAGGCCTTTGGGATAAAGCACCTTGCATGGTGGGGCTGATGGAAGGAGGGGGGATTGGCTGTCATATCAGCTTGTCTTCTTCTCACCCTCTGTTTCCATTAGTGAATGGCAGCAGGATTCAGCAGTGTCTCCTCTTCCTCTGAAGATACAAGGGGAAGAAAATGCTGCCACCACAGAAGATGAAAAAAAACTGAAATATCTCAATTTTATCAAAGTTACGGCCCAAAATCCAGAAAACAAAAAAATGCATCGAGTCCTATGGAAAGTGAAACTGAGCCACATTGTGTGTTTACTCATGAGTAGGTGAGCTTGCTTTAGTCCATCAGAAAGGGCAGGTTGAGAGGAATCCATTGACTCCAGAATGGTCCCAATCCTATGAATGCAGCCCCCCAAAACACCCAAGAATGAAGTCTCTCCCTCCAAGCTGACAAATGTATTGAGCCATATGGAAAGTGAAACTAAGCATTTACTTGTGAGTAAGCAAATGTGACTTGGCTCATGGTCAGGTCAGGCAAAGGGGAATGCAAGGCCACTGGAATGGTCCTGACCTGATGTAACTGGAGCTCAACGAATGCTCCAGAAGGCAGTCTCCCCATAAAAAGAATGAAACAGAGGCCTGAAGGTGAATTTTTTTCTGTTTTAGACTTATAAAGCTAGGTGGGTCCTGATAGTGATATACTTGAAATACAAGAACTTAAATTGAACTGGGCATAGGGTAAAGCTGAAAATCTCATTGATTTTTTTGTGGAGAAGTGTTATTCAGGTAGGCTACAGAGAAAATTCACTTGGTGAATCCGGTTTGGTTTCCTCTTATTTGTTTTTCTTTAATTTAATTATTTATAATTATTTATTTTAATTTGCTTGTCACTTCCAGCCATGACATCACTTGAAAAATTAATTAATTATGTTATATGGGGTAACAAAAATTTATGGGTCTAGGGCAGGGGTGCCCAAACCCCGGCCCTGGGGCCACATGCGACCCTCGAGGCTTCTCAATGTGGCCCTTAGGGAGCCCCCAGTCTCCAATGAGACTCTGGCCCTCCAGAGATTTAGTGCAGCCCGCACTGGCCCGACACAACTGCTCTCAGTGTGAAGGCAATTGTTTGACCTTTTTGCGTGAGCTGTGGGATGGGGTTTTCCTCCACTGCTTGCTGTTTCATGTCTGTGATGCAGTAGTGGCATCAAAGGAAAGGCCAGCCTTGCTTTGTGCAAGGCCTTTTATAGGCCTTGAGCTATTGCAAGACCTTCATTCATTCATATAAGTTCATCTTTAATATATTCATTTATGTAAACTTATGTAAATTTATTCAAATTTTAACTGTAAATTAATTCTTTCTTTCCCTGGCCCCGAATGCAATGTTAGAGATGATGTGGCCCTCCTGCCAAAAACTTTGGACACCCCTGGTCTAGGATGTCAAATGACCTAGCTATGCCACTGTGTGCAACCTCCTGGTTTTAGAAACAGGCTACCTCAGAATGCACATGCAAGGTAGGGCACCAGGGGCCCAATCCTATCCAACTTTCCAGTGCTGGAGTAGCCATGCCAATGGGGCATGCACTGCATCCTGTGGTGGGGAGGCAATCACAGGGGCCTCCTCAAGGTATGGGAACATTTGTTCCCTTATCTCGGGACTACATTGTGGCTACACCAGTGCTGAAAAATTGGATAGGAATGGGCCCCAGGTCTCTTGGCTTGAGTGATGCATGAGGCATCTGGGGGGCCACTGTGAGAAACAGGAAGCTGGACTAGATGAGCCTTTGGTCTGATCAAGCAGGTCTTTTCTTACTAACTCAAAATGTGTTGCATTGAACAAATATTTATACCAGAGGAGTCAAACTTGTTTCATACAGCAGGCTGAATAGCATTCATGATGCCTGCTGAAGGATGTCATTGAGCAGGAAGTGATGTCATTAAGCAGGTCATAACCAGGAATAAGTACTTTTTTCTCACTTAGGAACTCATTAGCTGCAAATATGGGAGAGCCCAATTACCCTGCAGGCTGCCCTTCCAGAAATGACGACACAGCACGGCTCAGTAGCTGAGAGTGGCTGATGGTGGTGCTGGGAGCGTCTGAGGGCAGGATAAAGGGCTGGTCCACATCTGGCCCATGGGTCTTATGTTTGTCACCCCTGGCCTGTGTCTATTCTTACAGATTGTCTTTGTACTGTGTTCATTTTGGAATCTTCCCTCTTGCTGGGCGATATTAGTTCAATAAGATTAAGTCTTTTGATTAAAATTATGTGAAACGTTATATAGTGGGCTAAACCATCTCCATCATGAAAATATCTATTATAATAATGGTTATTATAAATTATTATTTTTTTTCTTTTGAACTGATATTTGACTAGACATATATTCTTAGTGTTTCTGGAGACTAGAATACTCAGCCATCCCTTGACATTTACCATTTTACTCTCAACTGTATTTTTAACTGTGTTAGGCATTAAAATTAGATAGGGCTTTTAATCTAGTTCATTAAAAGCAGAATTACCCTTTAATGGGAGTGCAGCTGCAGTAAAGAGTAGCGCCAATGTCAAAGGTTCGTGTAACTTTCTACCTCCCTGCAAAATTTCCCTTTTCGATCTTGATTTGAACTGCAATACCCATTACTGAAAATCTGTGCTTAAAATATCTGACCCATTAAAAAAAAATCTCAATACATTCTTCCATTTTTGTTTTATCCAGGTCGATAACTGGATAATGAGTGCTCAAATAACGTGGAGGAAACTTTTTATAATGAATGGAAGGGTACAATTTCATACATGCAATGTGAATTTTTTTTACAATTTATACACTTGATGTGAATTTTTTATCTGAATCAGAGTTCAAGAATGATTAATATTTGAAGCTGTATACAGAATTCCAACCTTGTCTGTT